>NW_027063123.1:32841-78918 GCF_032884065.1 Artemia franciscana
CGACCAGGACACAGGGACACAACTACAAGGGGGGTGCCGGGGGGCACAGGGGGATATATAAATGACGACGGGGACACAGGGAATGTTTGATTAGCAATCAGCATCAACAAAGATAAAGGGCAATCATTAGAATAATCAGGTATAGATCTGAATACGGATTGCTTTTCCCATGGACAATTTTATGTTGCATGTTCAAGAGTCGGTAAACCTAACAATCTATTTATATGCACAAACAATGGGACATGGAAGAATGTTGTATATTCTTAAGTTTTACGTAGTTAAATTGGACAGCGAAGAATGTTGTATATTCGCAAGTTTTATGTAGTTCAAAAAATATATATATTTATATCTATCTCAATTCACAGGTGGGACACAGGGACACAACTACAATGGCAGGTAACTAATATGGCGTGTAACGACTTACGCGCGCGGGGGGCTTGGGGGCGCGATGCCCCCCCGAGCCCCCTCCCCCCAACAGCTATATATCTATATATATAAAAATAAGTTGTCTGTGTGTCTATCGAGTGACGTCAGGTGTGTCGACTGACGTCATTGTAAGGATTGAGCTGTATGCGTCATGAAATTGTGTGTCGACTGACGTCATGTTTGTCAACTGATGAAATTACAGACCGGGACACAAATGACGACCGGGACACGGGGATACAGGGAATATCAATGACGACCGGGAACCTCAAAGAGAAATTACAGACTGGGACACCGGGACACAGGGAATATAAATGACGACCGGGACACAGTGACACAACTACAAAGGGGACGACGGGGGTACAGGGAAGATATATAAATGACGACCGGGACACAGGGATTGTTCGAAGAGAAATTACAGACCGGGACACCGGGACACAAATGACGACCGGGACGCTGGGACACAGGGAATATAAATGACGACCGAGACACAGGGACTATAAATAACGACCGGGACAAAGGGACACATCGTTAAAATAATGAGGTATAGATCTGAATACGAATTGAAAATTTGTTTGTAGGTCTATAAAATTTGCTAGTAGAAAATTTGCTAGTAAGATTTGCTAGTAGATATATAAAAGTACTAAAATTTGCTGGTAGACAGCAAATTCCAACAGCTAGTAGATATATATAAAAATAAGTTGTATGTGTGTCTGTCGATTAACGTCATGATTGTGTGTTGACTTACGTCATGTCTTGACGACTGACGAAATTACAGACCTCGACATCGGGACACAAATGACGACCGGGACACCGGGACATAGGGAATAAAAATGACGAAAGGGACACTCAAAGAGAAAGCGACCAGGAGACAAGGAATGTTCGATTAGTAATCACCATCAACAAAGCACCGGGACACAAATGACAACCGGGACGAAAATGATGACCGGGACACCGGGAATATAAATGACGACCTCGACACTCAAAGAGAAAGTACAGACTGGGACACCGGGACACAAATGACGACCGGAATACTGGGAATATAAATGACGACCAGGACACAGGGACACAACTACAAGGGGGGGTGCCGGGGGGCACAGGGGGATATATAAATGACGACGGGGACACAGGGAATGTTTGATTAGCAATCAGCATCAACAAAGTTAAAGGGCAATCATTAGAATAATCAGGTATAGATCTGAATACGGATTGCTTTTCCCATGGACAATTTTATGTTGCATGTTCAAGAGTAGGTAAACCTAACAATCTATTTATATGCACAAACAATGGGACATGGAAGAATGTTGTATATTCTTAAGTTTTACGTAGTTAAATTGGACATCGAAGAATGTTGTATATTCGCAAGTTTTATGTAGTTCAAAAAATATATATATTTATATCTATCTCAATTCACAGGTGGGACACAGGGACACAACTACAATGGCAGGTAACTAATATGGCGTGTAACGACTTACGCGCGCGGGGGGCTTGGGGGCGCGATGCCCCCCGAGCCCCCCCCCCAACAGCTATATATCTATATATATAAAAATAAGTTGTCTGTGTGTCTGTCGAGTGACGTCAGGTGTGTCGACTGACGTCATTGTAAGGATTGAGCTGTATGCGTCATGAAATTGTGTGTCGACTGACGTCATGTTTGTCAACTGATGAAATTACAGACCGGGACACAAATGACGACCGGGACACGGGGATACAGGGAATATAAATGACGACCGGGAACCTCAAAGAGAAATTACAGACTGGGAATCCGGGACACAGGGAATATAAATGACGATCGGGACACAGTGACACAACTACAAAGGGGACGACGGGGGTACAGGGAAGATATATAAATGACGACCGGGACACAGGGATTGTTCGAAGAGAAATTACAGACCGGGACACCGGGACACAAATGACGACCGGGACGCTGGGACACAGGGAATATAAATGACGACCGAGACACAGGGACTATAAATAACGACCGGGACAAAGGGACACATCGTTAAAATAATGAGGTATAGATCTGAATACGAATTGAAAATTTGTTTGTAGATCTATAAAATTTGCTAGTAGAAAATTTGCTAGTAAGATTTGCTAGTAGATATATAAAAGTACTAAAATTTGCTGGTAGACAGCAAATTCCAACAGCTAGTAGATATATATAAAAATAAGTTGTATGTGTGTCTGTCGATTAACGTCATGATTGTGTGTTGACTTACGTCATGTCTTGACGACTGACGAAATTACAGACCTCGACATCGGGACACAAATGACGACCGGGACACCGGGACATAGGGAATAAAAATGACGAAAGGGACACTCAAAGAGAAAGCGACCAGGAGACAAGGAATGTTCGATTAGCAATCACAATCAACAAAGCACCGGGACACAAATGACAACCGGGACGAAAATGATGACCGGGACACCGGGACACAGGGAATATAAATGACGACCTCGACACTCAAAGAGAAAGTACAGACTGGGACACCGGGACACAAATGACGACCGGAATACTGGGAATATAAATGACGACCAGGACACAGGGACACAACTACAAGGGGGGTGCCGGGGGGCACAGGGGGATATATAAATGACGACGGGGACACAGGGAATGTTTGATTAGCAATCAGCATCAACAAAGTTAAAGGGCAATCATTAGAATAATCAGGTATAGATCTGAATACGGATTGCTTTTCCATGGACAATTTTATGTTGCATGTTCAAGAGTCGGTAAACCTAACAATCTATTTATATGCACAAACAATGGGACATGGAAGAATGTTGTATATTCTTAAGTTTTACGTAGTTAAATTGGACAGCGAAGAATGTTGTATATTCGCAAGTTTTATGTAGTTCAAAAAATATATATATTTATATCTATCTCAATTCACAGGTGGGACACAGGGACACAACTACAATGGCGGGTAACTAATATGGCGTGTAACGACTTACGCGCGCGGGGGGCTTGGGGGCGCGATGCCCCCCCGAGCCCCCCCCCCAACAGCTATATATCTATATATATAAAAATAAGTTGTCTGTGTGTCTGTCGAGTGACGTCAGGTGTGTCGACTGACGTCATTGTAAGGATTGAGCTGTATGCGTCATGAAATTGTGTGTCGACTGACGTCATGTATGTCAACTGATGAAATTACAGACCGGGACACAAATGACGACCGGGACACGGGGATACAGGGAATATAAATGACGACCGGGAACCTCAAAGAGAAATTACAGACTGGGACACCGGGACACAGGGAATATAAATGACACCGGGACACAGTGACACAACTACAAAGGGGACGACGGGGGTACAGGGAAGATATATAAATGACGACCGGGACACAGGGATTGTTCGAAGAGAAATTACAGACTGGGACACCGGGACACAATAATCAGGTATAGATCTGAATACGGATTGCTTTTCCCATGGACAATTTTATGTTGCATGTTCAAGAGTCGGTAAACCTAACAATCTATTTATATGCACAAACAATGGGACATGGAAGAATGTTGTATATTCTTAAGTTTTATGTAGTTAAATTGGACAGCGAAGAATGTTGTATATTCGCAAGTTTTATGTAGTTCAAAAAATATATATATTTATATCTATTTCAATTCACAGGTGGGACACAGGGACACAACTACAATGGCAGGTAACTAATATGGCGTGTAACGACTTACGCGCGCAGGGGGCTTGGGGGCGCGATGCTCCCCAAGCCCCCCCCCCCAACAGCTATATATCTATATATATATAAAAATAAGTTGTCTGTGTGTCTGTCGAGTGACGTCAGGTGTGTCGACTGACGTCATTGTAAGGATTGAGCTGTATGCGTCATGAAATTGTGTGTCGACTGACGTCATGTTTGTCAACTGATGAAATTACAGACCGGGACACAAATGACGACCGGGACACGGGGATACAGGGAATATAAATGACGACCGGGAACCTCAAAGAGAAATTACAGACTGGGAAACCGGGACACAGGGAATATAAATAACGACCGGGACACAGTGACACAACTACAAAGGGGACGACGGGGGTACAGGGAAGATATATAAATGACGACCGGGACACAGGGATTGTTCGAAGAGAAATTACAGACCGGGACACCGGGACACAAATGACGACCGGGACACAGGGATTGTTCGAAGAGAAATTACAGACCGGGACACCGGGACACAAATGACGACCGGGACGCTGGGACACAGGGAATATAAATGACGACCGAGACACAGGGACTATAAATAACGACCGGGACAAAGGGACACATCGTTAAAATAATGAGGTATAGATCTGAATACGAATTGAAAATTTGTTTGTAGATCTATAAAATTTGCTAGTAAGATTTGCTAGTAGATATATAAAAGTACTAAAATTTGCTGGTAGACAGCAAATTCCAACAGCTAGTAGATATATATAAAAATAAGTTGTATGTGTGTCTGTCGATTAACGTCATGATTGTGTGTTGACTTACGTCATGTCTTGACGACTGACGAAATTACAGACCTCGACATCGGGACACAAATGACGACCGGGACACCGGGACATAGGGAATAAAAATGACGAAAGGGACACTCAAAGAGAAAGCGACCAGGAGACAAGGAATGTTCGATTAGCAATCACCATCAACAAAGCACCGGGACAGAAATTACAACCGGGACGAAAATGATGACCGGGACACCGGGACACAGGGAATATAAATGACGACCTCGACACTCAAAGAGAAAGTACAGACTGGGACACCGGGACACAAATGACGACCGGAATACTGGGAATATAAATGACGACCAGGACACAGGGACACAACTACAAGGGGGGTGCCGGGGGGCACAGGGGGATATATAAATGACGACGGGGACACAGGGAATGTTTGATTAGCAATCAGCATCAACAAAGTTAAAGGGCAATCATTAGAATAATCAGGTATAGATCTGAATACGGATTGCTTTTCCCATGGACAATTTTATGTTGCATGTTCAAGAGTCGGTAAACCTAACAATCTATTTATATGCACAAACAATGGGACATGGAAGAATGTTGTATATTCTTAAGTTTTACGTAGTTAAATTGGACAGCGAAGAATGTTGTATATTCGCAAGTTTTATGTAGTTCAAAAAATATATATATTTATATCTATCTCAATTCACAGGTGGGACACAGGGACACAACTACAATGGCAGGTAACTAATATGGCGTGTAACGACTTACGCGCGCGGGGGGCTTGGGGGCGCGATGCCCCCCCGAGCCCCCCCCCCAACAGCTATATATCTATATATATAAAAATAAGTTGTCTGTGTGTCTGTCGAGTGACGTCAGGTGTGTCGACTGACGTCATTGTAAGGATTGAGCTGTATGCGTCATGAAATTGTGTGTCGACTGACGTCATGTTTGTCAACTGATGAAATTACAGACCGGGACACAAATGACGACCGGGACACGGGGATACAGGGAATATAAATGACGACCGGGAACCTCAAAGAGAAATTACAGACTGGGACACCGGGACACAGGGAATATAAATGACGACCGGAACACAGCGACACAACTACAAAGGGGACGACGGGGGTACAGGGAAGATATATAAATGACGACCGGGACACAGGGATTGTTCGAAGAGAAATTACAGACGGGGACACCGGGACACAAATGACGACCGGGACGCTGGGACACAGGGAATATAAATGACGACCGAGACACAGGGACTATAAATAACGACCGGGACAAAGGGACACATCGTTAAAATAATGAGGTATAGATCTGAATACGAATTGAAAATTTGTTTGTAGATCTATAAAATTTGCTAGTAGAAAATTTGCTAGTAAGATTTGCTAGTAGATATATAAAAGTACTAAAATTTGCTGGTAGACAGCAAATTCCAACAGCTAGTAGATATATATAAAAATAAGTTGTATGTGTGTCTGTCGATTAACGTCATGATTGTGTGTTGACTTACGTCATGTCTTGACGACTGACGAAATTACAGACCTCGACATCGGGACACAAATGACGACCGGGACACCGGGACATAGGGAATAAAAATGACGAAAGGGACACTCAAAGAGAAAGTGACCAGGAGACAAGGAATGTTCGATTAGCAATCACCATCAACAAAGCACCGGGACACAAATGACAACCGGGACGAAAATGATGACCGGGACACCGGGACACGGGGAATATAAATGACGACCTCGACACTCAAAGAGAAAGTACAGACTGGGACACCGGGACACAAATGACGACCGGAATCCTGTGAATATAAATGACGACCAGGACACAGGGACACAACTACAAGGGGGGTGCCGGGGGGCACAGGGGGATATATAAATGACGACGGGGACACAGGGAATGTTTGATTAGCAATCAGCATCAACATTGTTAAAGGGCAATCATTAGAATAATCAGGTATAGATCTGAATACGGATTGCTTTTCCCATGGACAATTTTATGTTGCATGTTCAAGAGTCGGTAAACCTAACAATCTATTTATATGCACAAACAATGGGACATGGAAGAATGTTGTATATTCTTAAGTTTTACGTAGTTAAATTGGACAGCGAAGAATGTTGTATATTCGCAAGTTTTATGTAGTTTAAAAAATATATATATTTATATCTATCTCAATTCACAGGTGGGACACAGGGACACAACTACAATGGCAGGTAACTAATATGGCGTGTAACGACTTACCCGCGCGGGGGGCTTGGGGGCGCGATGCCCCCCCCCCAACAGCTATATATCTATATATATAAAAATAAGTTGTCTGTGTGTCTGTCGAGTGACGTCAGGTGTGTCGACTAACGTCATTGTAAGGATTGAGCTGTATGCGTCATGAAATTGTGTGTCGACTAACGTCATGTTTGTCAACTGATGAAATTACAGACCATGACACAAATGACGACCGGGACACGGGGATACAGGGAATATAAATGACGACCGGGAACCTCAAAGAGAAATTACAGACTGGGACACCGGGACACAGGGAATATAAATGACGACCGGGACACAGTGACACAACTACAAAGGGGACGACGGGGGTACAGGGAAGATATATAAATGACAACCGGGACACAGGGATTGTTCGAAGAGAAATTACAGACCGGGACACCGGGACACAAATGACGACCGGGACGCAGGGACACAGGGAATATAAATGACGACCGAGACACAGGGACTATAAATAACGACCGGGACAAAGGGACACATCGTTAAAATAATGAGGTATAGATCTGAATACGAATTGAAAATTTGTTTGTAGATCTATAAAATTTGCTAGTAGAAAATTTGCTAGTAAGATTTGCTAGTAGATATATAAAAGTACTAAAATTTGCTGGTAGACAGCAAATTCCAACAGCTAGTAGATATATATAAAAATAAGTTGTATGTGTGTCTGTCGATTAACGTCATGATTGTGTGTTGACTTACGTCATGTCTTGACGACTGACGAAATTACAGACCTCGACATCGGGACACAAATGACGACCGGGACACCGGGACATAGGGAATAAAAATGACGAAAGGGACACTCAAAGAGAAAGCGACCAGGAGACAAGGAATGTTCGATTAGCAATCACCATCAACAAAGCACCGGGACACAAATGACAACCGGGACGAAAATGATGACCGGGACACCGGGACACAGGGAGTATAAATGACGACCTCGACACTCAAAGAGAAAGTAGAGACTGGGACACCGGGACATAAATGACGACCGGAATACTGGGAATATAAATGACGACCAGGACACAGGGACACAACTACAAGGGGGGTGCCGGGGGCACAGGGGGTTATATAAATGACGACGGGGACACAGGGAATGTTTGATTAGCAATCAGCATCAACAAAGTTAAAGGGCAATCATTAGAATAATCAGGTATAGATCTGAATACGGATTGCTTTTCCCATGGACAATTTTATGTTGCATGTTCAAGAGTCGGTAAACCTAACAATCTATTTATATGCACAAACAATGGGACATGGAAGAATGTCGTATATTCTTAAGTTTTACGTAGTTAAATTGGACAGCGAAGAATGTTGTATATTCGCAAGTTTTATGTAGTTCAAAAAATATATATATTTATATCTATCTCAATTCACAGGTGGGACACAGGGACACAACTACAATGGCAGGTAACTAATATGGCGTGTAACGACTTACCCGGGCGGGGGGCTTGGGGCGCGATGCCCCCCCAACAGCTATATATCTATATATATAAAAATAAGTTGTCTGTGTGTCTGTCGAGTGACGTCAGGTGTGTCGACTGACGTCATTGTAAGGATTGAGCTGTATGCGTCATGAAATTGTGTGTCGACTGACGTCATGTTTGTCAACTGATGAAATTACAGACCGGGACACAAATGACGACCGGGACACGGGGATACAGGGAATATAAATGACGACCGGGAACCTCAAAGAGAAATTACAGACTGGGACACCGGGACACATGGAATATAAATGACGACCGGGACACAGTGACACAACTACAAAGGGGACGACGGGGGTACAGGGAAGATATATAAATGACGACCGGGACACAGGGATTGTTCGAAGAGAAATTACAGACCGGGACACCGGGACACAAATGACGACCGGGACGCTGGGACACAGGGAATATAAATGACGACCGAGACACAGGGACTATAAATAACGACCGGGACAAAGGGACACATCGTTAAAATAATGAGGTATAGATCTGAATACGAATTGAAAATTTGTTTGTAGATCTATAAAATTTGCTAGTAGAAAATTTGCTAGTAAGATTTGCTAGTAGATATATAAAAGTACTAAAATTTGCTGGTAGACAGCAAATTCCAACAGCTAGTAGATATATATAAAAATAAGTTGTATGTGTGTCTGTCGATTAACGTCATGATTGTGTGTTGAGTTACGTCATGTCTTGACGACTGACGAAATTACAGACCTCGACATCGGGACTCAAATGACGACCGGGACACCGGGACATAGGGAATAAAAATGACGAAAGGACACTCAAAGAGAAAGCGACCAGGAGACAAGGAATGTTCGATTAGCAATCACCATCAACAAAGCACCGGGAAACAAATGACAACCGGGACGAAAATGATGACCGGGACACCGGGACACAGGGAATATAAATGACGACCTCGACACTCAAAGAGAAAGTACAGACTGGGACACCGGGACACAAATGACGACCGGAATACTGGGAATATAAATGACGACCAGGACACAGGGACACAACTACAAGGGGGGGTGCCGGGGGGCACAGGGGGATATATAAATGACGACGGGGACACAGGGAATGTTTGATTAGCAATCAGCATCAACAAAGTTAAAGGGCAATCATTAGAATAATCAGGTATAGATCTGAATACGGATTGCTTTTCCCATGGACAATTTTATGTTGCATGTTCAAGATTCAGTAAACCTAACAATCTATTTATATGCACAAACAATGGGACATGGAAGAATGTTGTATATTCTTAAGTTTTACGTAGTTAAATTGGACAGCGAAGAATGTTGTATATTCGCAAGTTTTATGTAGTTCAAAAAATATATATATTTATATCTATCTCAATTCACAGGTGGGACACAGGGACACAACTACAATGGCAGGTAACTAATATGGCGTGTAACGACTTACGCGCGCGGGGGGCTTGGGGGCGCGATGCCCCCCGAGCCCCCCCCCCCCAACAGCTATATATCTATATATATAAAAATAAGTTGTCTGTGTGTCTGTCGAGTGACGTCAGGTGTGTCGACTGACGTCAATGTAAGGATTGAGCTGTATGCGTCATGAAATTGTGTGTCGACTGACGTCATGTTTGTCAACTGATGAAATTACAGACCGGGACACAAATGACGACCGGGACACGGGGATACAGGGAATATAAATGACGACCGGGAACCTCAAAGAGAAATTACAGACTGGGACACCGGGACACAGGGAATATAAATGACGACCGGGACACAGTGACACAACTACAAAGGGGACGACGGGGGTACAGGGAAGATATATAAATTACGACCGGGACACAGGGATTGTTCGAAGAGAAATTACAGACCGGGACATCGGGACACAAATGACGACCGGGACGCTGGGACACAGGGAATATAAATGACGACCGAGACACAGGGACTATAAATAACGACCAGGACAAAGGGACACATCGTTAAAATAATGAGGTATAGATCTGAATACAAATTGAAAATTTGTTTGTAGATCTATAAAATTTGCTAGTAGAAAATTTGCTAGTAAGATTTGCTAGTAGATATATAAAAGTACTAAAATTTGCTGGTAGACAGCAAATTCCAACAGCTAGTAGATATATATAAAAATAAGTTGTATGTGTATCTGTCGATTAACGTCATGATTAACGTCATTGTAAGGATTGAGCTGTATGCGTCATGAAATTGTGTGTCGACTGACGTCATGTTTGTCAACTGATGAAATTACAGACCGGGACACAAATGACGACCGGGACACGGGGATACAGGGAATATAAATGACGACCAAGAACCTCAAAGAGAAATTACAGACTGGGACACCGGGACACAGGGAATATAAATGACGACCGGGACACAGTGACACAACTACAAAGGGGACGACGGGGATACAGGGAAGATATATAAATGACGACCGGGACACAGGGATTGTTCGAAGAGAAATTACAGACCGGGACACCGGGACACAAATGACGACCGGGACGCTGGGACACAGGGAATATAAATGACGACCGAGACACAGGGACTATAAATAACGACCGGGACAAAGGGACACATCGTTAAAATAATGATGTATAGATCTGAATACGAATTGAAAATTTGTTTGTAGATCTATAAAATTTGCTAGTAGAAAATTTGCTAGTAAGATTTGCTAGTAGATATATAAAAGTACTAAAATTTGCTGGTAGACAGCAAATTCCAACAGCTAGTAGATATATATATAAATAAGTTGTATGTGTGTCTGTCGATTAACGTCATGATTGTGTGTTGACTTACGTCATGTCTTGACGACTGACGAAATCACAGACCTCGACATCGGGACACAAATGACGACCGGGACACCGGGACATAGGGAATAAAAATGACGAAAGGGACACTCAAAGAGAAAGCGACCAGGAGACAAGGAATGTTCGATTAGCAATCACCATCAACAAAGCACCGGGACACAAATGACAACCGGGACGAAAATGATGACCGGGACACCGGGACACAGGGAATATAAATGACGACCTCGACACTCAAAGAGAAAGTACAGACTGGGACACCGGGACACAAATGACGACCGGAACACTGGGAATATAAATGACGACCAGGACACAGGGACACAACTACAAGGGGGGTGCCGGGGGGCACAGGGGGATATATAAATGACGACGGGGACACAGGGAATGTTTGATTAGCAATCAGCATCAACAAAGTTAAAGGGCAATCATTAGAATAATAAGGTATAGATCTGAATACGGATTGCTTTTCCCATGGACAATTTTATGTTGCATGTCCAAGAGTCGGTAAACCTAACAATCTATTTATATGCACAAACAATGGGACATGGAAGAATGTTGTATATTCTTAAGTTTTACGTAGTTAAATTGGACAGCGAAGAATGTTGTATATTCGCAAGTTTTATGTAGTTCAAAAAATATATATATTTATATCCATCTCAATTCACAGGTGGGACACAGGGACACAACTACAATGGCAGGTAACTAATATGGCGTGTAACGACTTACGCGCGCGGGGGGCTTGGGGGCGCGATGCCCCCCCCCCCCGAGCCCCCCCCCCAAACAGCTATATATCTATATATATAAAAATAAGTTGTCTGTGTGTCTGTCGAGTGACGTCAGGTGTGTCGACTGACGTCATTGTAAGGATTGAGCTGTATGCGTCATGAATATGTTGAAAAAAATGAAGATATTAGACTATTTTATGATTGCAAATGGTAAAGAATGTGATTAAAGGCTCTTTTCCTATTTCAAAAGTTTTAGTTTTCGAGGGTAATAGCTACGTATGTTGAAAAAATGAAGATATTAGACTATTTTATGATTGCAAATGGTAAAGAATGTGATTAAAGGCTCTTTTCCTATTTCAAAAGGTTTAGTTTTCAAGGGTAATAGCTACGTATGTTGAAAAAATGAAGATATTAGACTATTTTATGATTGCACATGGTAAAGAA
The DNA here is from genome assembly GCF_032884065.1 of Artemia franciscana. Lineage (NCBI taxonomy): Eukaryota > Metazoa > Arthropoda > Branchiopoda > Anostraca > Artemiidae > Artemia > Artemia franciscana. The sequence continues at coordinate 45,421 of NW_027063123.1, forward strand.
TGTGATTAAAGGCTCTTTTCCTATTTCAAAAGTTTTAGTTTTCGAGGGTAATAGCTACGTATGTTGAAAAAATGAAGATATTAGACTATTATATGATTGCAAATGGTAAAGAATGTGATTAAAGGCTCTTTTACTATTTCAAAAGTTTTAGTTTTCGAGGGTAATAGCTACGTATGTTGGAAAAATGAATTTATTAGACTATTTTATGATTGCAAATGGTAAAGAATGTGATTAAAGGCTCTTTTCCTATTTTAAAAGTTTTAGTTTTCGAGGGTAAGAGCTTTGTCTGTGAAAAAAAATGAAGATATTAGACTATTTTATGATTGCACATGGTAAAGAAAGTGATTAAAGGCTCTTTTCCTATGTCAAAAGTTTTAGTCTTCGAGGGTAATAGCTTTGTCTGTGGAAAAAATGAAGATATTAGACAATTTTATGATTGCACATGGTAAAGAATGTGATTAAAGGCTCTTTTTCTATTTCAAAAGTTTTAGTTTTGAGGGTAATAGCTACGTATGTTGAAAAAATGAAGATATTAGACTATTTTATGATTGCTAATGGTAAAGAATGTGATTAAAGGCTCTTTTCCTATGTCAAAAGTTTTAGTTTTCGAGGGTAATAGCTACGTATGTTGAAAAAATGAAGATATTATACTATTTTATGATTACAAATGGTAAAGAATGTGATTAAAGGCTCTTTTCCTATTTCAAAAGTTTTAGTTTTCGAGGGCAATAGCTACGTATGTTGAAAATATGAAGATATTAGACTATTTTATGATTGCACATGGTAAAGAATGTGATTAAAAGCTCTTTTCCTATGTCAAAAGTTTTAGTTTTCGAGTGTAATAGCTACGTATGTCGAAAAAATGAAGATACTAGACTATTTTATGATTGCAAATGGTAAAAAATGTGATTAAAGACTCTTTTCCTATTTCAAAAGTTTTAGTTTTCGAGGGTAATAGCTAGGTCTGTTGAAAAAATGAAGATATTAGACTATTTTATGATTGCACATGGTAAAGAATGTTATTAAAGGCTCTTTTCCTATTTCAAAAGTTTAAGTTTTCGAGGGTAATAGCTACGTATGTTGAAAAAATGAAGATATTAGACTATTTCATGATTGCAAGTGGTAAAGAATGTGATTAAAGGCTCTTTTCCTATTTCAAAAGTTTTAGTTTTCGAGGGTAATAGCTACGTATGTTGAAAAAATGAAGATATTCGACTATTTTATGATTGCACATGGTAAAGAATGTGATTAAAGGCTCTTTTCCTATTTCAAAAGTTTTAGTTTTCGAGGGTAATAGCTACGTATGTTGAAAAAATGAAGATATTAGACAATTTTATGATTGCATATGGTAAAGAATGTGATTAAAGGCTCTTTTCCTATTTCAAAAGTTTTAGTTTTCGAGGGTAATAGCTACGTATGTTGAAAAAATGAAGATATTAGACTATTTTATGATTGCAAATGGTAAAGAATGTGATTAAAGGCTCTTTTCCTATGTCAAAAGTTTTAGTTTTCGAGGGTAATAGCTATATATGTTGAAAAAATGAAGATATTAGACTATTTTATGATTGCAAATGGTAAAGAATGTGATTAAAGGCTCTTTTCCTATTTCAAAAGTTTTAGTTTTCGAGGGTAATAGCTACGTATGTTGAAAAAATGAAGATATTCGACTATTTTATGATTGCACATGGTAAAGAATGTGATTAAAGGCTCTTTTCCTATTTCAAAAGTTTTAGTTTTCGAGGGTAATAGCTACGTATGTTGAAAAAATGAAGATATTAGACAATTTTATGATTGCATATGGTAAAGAATGTGATTAAAGGCTCTTTTCCTATTTCAAAAGTTTTAGTTTTCGAGGGTAATAGCTACGTATGTTGAAAAAATGAAGATATTAGACTATTTTATGATTGCAAATGGTAAAGAATGTGATTAAAGGCTCTTTTACTATGTCAAAAGTTTTAGTTTTCGAGGGTAATAGCTATATATGTTGAAAAAATGAAGATATTAGACTATTTTATGATTGCAAATGGTAAAGAATGTGATTAAAGGCTCTTTTCCTATTTCAAAAGTTTTAGTTTTCGAGGGTAATAGCTTTGTCTGTGGAAAAAATGAAGATATTAGACAATTTTATGATTGCAAATGGTAAAGAATGTGATTAAAGGCTCTTTTCCTATTTCAAAAGTTTTAGTTTTCGAGGGTAATAGCTACGTATGTTGAAAAAATGAAGAAATTAGACAATTTTATGATTGCACATGGTAAAGAATGTGATTAAAGGCTCTTTTCCTATTTCAAAAGTTTTAGTTTTCGAGGGTAATAGCTACGTATGTTGAAAAAATGAAGATATTAGACTATTTTATGATTGCAAATGGTGAAGAATGTGATTAAAGGCTCTTTTCCTATTTCAAAAGTTTTAGTTTTCGAGAGTAAGAGCTTTGTCTGTGAAAAAAATGAAGATATTAGACTATTTTATGACTGCAAATGGTAAAGAATGTGATTAAAGGCTCTTTTCCTATTTCAAAAGTTTTAGTTTTCGAGGGTAATAGCTACGTATGTTGAAAAAATGAAGATATTAGACTATTTTATGATTGCAAATGGTAAAGAATGTGATTAAAGGCTCTTTTCCTATTTCAAAAGTTTTAGTTTTCGAGGGTAATAGCTACATATGTTGAAAAAATGAAGATATTAGACTATTTTATGATTGCAAATGGTAAAGAATGTGATTAAAGGCTCTTTTCCTATTTCAAAAGTTTTAGTTTTCGAGGGTAATAGCTTTGTCTGTGGAAAAAATGAAGATATTAGACAATTTTATGACTGCAAATGGTAAAGAATGTGATTAAAGGCTCTTTTCCTATTTCAAAAGTTTTAGTTTTCGAGGGTAATAGCTACGTATGTTGAAAAAATAAAGAAATTAGACAATTTTATGATTGCACATGGTAAAGAATGTAATTAAAGGCTCTTTTCCTATTTCAAAAGTTTTAGTTTTCGAGGGTAATAGCTACGTATGTTGAAAAAATGAAGATATTAGACTATTTTATTTTCCTATTTCAAAAGTCTTAGTTTTCGAGAGTAAGAGCTTTGTCTCTGAAAAAAATGAAGATATTAGACTATTTTATGATTGCACATGGTAAAGAAAGTGATTAAAGGCTCTTTTCCTATGTCAAAAGTTTTAGTCTTCGAGGGTAATAGCTTTGTCTGTAGAAAAATTGAAGATATTAGACAACTTTATGATTGCATATGGTAAAGAATGTATTAAAGGCTCTTTTCCTATTTCAAAAGTTTTAGTTTGCGAGGGTAGTAGCTAAGTATGTTGAAAAAATGAAGAAATTAGACAATTTTATGATTGCACGTGGTAAAGAATGTAATTAAAGGTTCTTTTCCTATTTCAAAAGTTTTAGTTTTCGAGGGTAATAGCTACGTATGTTGAAAAAATGAAGATATTAGACTATTTTATGATTGCAAATGGTAAAGAATGTGATTAAAGGCTCTTTTCCTATTTCAAAAGTTTTAGTTTTCGAGGGTAATAGCTACGTATGTTGAAAAAATGAAGATATTAGACTATTTTATGATTGCAAATGGTAAAGAATGTGATTAAAGGCTCTTTTCCTATTTCAAAAGTTTTAGTTTTCGAGAGTAAGAGCTTTGTCTGTGAAAAAAATGAAGATATTAGACTATTTTATGATTGCACATCGTAAAGAAAGTGATTAAAGGCTCTTTTCCTATGTCAAAAGTTTTAGTCTTCGAGGGTAATAGCTTTGTCTGTGGAAAAATTGAAGATAGTAGACAACTTTATGATTGCATATGGTAAAGAATGTGATTAAAGGCTCTTTTCCTATTTCAAAAGTTTTAGTTTGCGAGGGTAATAGCTAAGTATGTTGAAAAAATGAAGATATTAGACTATTTTATGATTGCACATGGTAAAGAATGTGATTAAAAGCTCTTTTCCTATGTCAAAAGTTTTAGTTTTCGAGGGTAATAGCTACGTATGTTGAAAAAAAGAAGATATTAGAGTATTTTATGATTGCACATGGTAAAGAATGTGATTAAAAGCTCTTTTCCTATGTCAAAAGTTTTAGTTTTTGAGGGTAATAGCTACGTATGTTGAGAAAATGAAGATATTAGACTATTTTATGATTGCAAATGGTAAAGAATGAGATTAAAGGCTCTTTTCCTATTTCAAAAGTTTTAGTTTTCGAGGGTAATAGCTAGGTCTGTGGAAAAAATGAAGATATTAGACTATTTTATGATTGCACATGGTAAAGAATGTGATTAAAGGCTCTTTTCCTATTTCAAAAGTTTTAGTTTTCGAGGGTAATATCTACGTATGTTGAAAAAATGAAGATATTCGACCATTTTATGATTGCAAATGGTAAAGAATGTGATTAAAGGCTCTTTTCCTATTTCAAAAGTTTTAGTTTTCGAGGGTAATAGCTATGTCTGTTGAAAAAATGAAGATATTGGACTATTTCATGATTGCACATGGTAAAGAATGTGATTAAAGGCTCTTTTCCTATTTCAAAAGTTTTAGTTTTCGAGGGTAATAGCTACATATGTTGAAAAAATGAAGATATTACACAATTTTATGATTGCAAATGGTAAAGAATGTGATTAAAGGCTCTTTTCCTATGTCAAAAGTTTTAGTTTTCGAGGGTAATAGCTACGTATGTTGAAAAAATGAAGATATTAGACAGTTTTATGATTGCAAATGGTAAAGAATGTGATTAAAGGCTCTTTTCCTATTTCAACTGTTTTAGTTTTCGAGGGTAATAGCTACGTATGTTGAAAAAATGAAGATATTGGACTATTTTATGATTGCACATGGTAAAGAATGTGATTAAAGGCTCTTTTCCTATTTCAAAAGTTTTAGTTTTCGAGGCTAATAGCTACGTATGTTGAAAAAATGAAGATATTAGACTATTTTATGATTGCAAATGGTAAAGAATGTGATTAAAGGCTCTTTTCCTATGTCAAAAGTTTTAGTTTTCGAGGGTAATAGCTACGTATGTTGAAAAAATGAAGATATTAGACAATTTTATGATTGCACATGGTAAAGAATTTGATTAAAGGCTCTTTTCCAATGTCAAAAGTTTTAGTTTTCGGGGGTAAGAGCTTTGTCCGTGGAAAAAATGAAGATATTAGACAATTTTATGATTGCACATGGTAAAGAATGTGATTAAAGGCTCTTTTCCTATTTCAAAAGTTTTAGTTTTTGAGGTTAATAGCTACGTATGTTGAAAAAATGAAGATATTAGACTATTTTATGATTGCATATGGTAAAGAATGTGATTAAAGGCTCTTTTCCTATGTCAAAAGTTTTAGTTTTCGGGGGTAATAGCTACATTTGTTGAAAAAATGAAGATATTAGACTATTTTATGATTGCAAATGGTAAAGAATGTGATTAAAGGCTCTTTTCCTATTTCAAAAGTTTTAGTTTTCGAGGGTAATAGCTAACTTTTGTTGAAAAAATGAAGATATTAGACTATTTTATGATTGCAAATGGTAAAAAATGTGATTAAAGGCTCTTTTCCTATTTCAAAAGTTTTAGTTTTCCAGGGTAATAGCTATGTCTGTTGAAAAAATGAAGATATTAGACTATTTCATGATTGCACATGGTAAAGAATGTGATTAAAGGCTCTTTTCTTATTTCAAAAGTTTTAGTTTTCGAGGGTAATAGCTACGTATGTTGAAAAAATGAAGATATTAGACTATTTTATGATTGCAAATGGTAAAGAATGTGATTAAAGGCTCTTTTCCTATTTCAAAAGTTTTCGTTTTCGAGGGTAATAGCTACGTATGTTGAAAAAATGAAGATATTAGACAATTTTATGATTGCAAATGGTAAAGAATGTGATTAAAGGTTCTTTTTCTATTTCAAAAGTTTTAGTTTTCGAGGGTAATAGCTACGTTTGTTGAAAAAATGAAGATATTAGACAATTTTATGATTGCAAATGGTAAAGAATGTGATTAAAGGCTCTTTTCCTATTTTAAAAGTTTTAGTTTTCAAGGGTAATAGCTATGTCTATTGAAAAAATGAAGATATTAGACTATTTCATGATTGCACATGGTAAAGAATGTGATTAAAGGCTCTTTTCCTATTTCAAAAGTTTTAGTTTTCGAGGGTAATAGCTACGTATGTTGAAAAAATGAAGATATTAGACAATTTTATGATTGCACATGGTAAAGAATGTGATTAAAGGCTCTTTTCCTATGTCAAAAGTTTTAGTTTTCGAGGGTAATAGCTACGTATGTTGAAAGAATGAAGTTATTAGACTATTTTATGATTGCAAATGGTAAAGAATGTGATTAAAGGCTCTTTTCCTATGTCAAAAGTTTTAGTTTTCGAGGGTAATAGCTACGTATGTTGAAAAAATGAAGATATTAGACTATTTTATGATTGCATATGGTAAAAAATGTGATTAAAGGCTCTTTTCCTATGTCAAAAGTTTTAGTTTTCGGGGGTAATAGCTACATATGTTGAAAGAATGAAGATATTAGACTATTTTATATTTCAAAAAATTTAGTTTCCTATTTCAAAATAGCTACGTATGTTGAAAAAAATGAAGATATTAGATTATTTTATGATTGCACATGGTAAAGAATGTGATTAAAGGCTCTTTTCCTATTTCAAAAGTTTTAGTTTTCGAGGGTAATAGCTACGTATATTGAAAAAATGAAGATATTAGACTATTTTATGATTGCAAATGGTAAAGAATGTGATTAAAGGCTCTTTTCCTATTTCAAAAGTTTTAGTTTTCGAGGGTAATAGCTACGAATGTTGAAAAAATGAAGATATTAGACTATTTTATGATTGCAAATGGTAAAGAATGTGATTAAAGGCTCTTTTCCTATTTCAAAAGTTTTAGTTTTCGAGGGTAATAGCTATGTCTGTTGAAAAAATGAAGATATTAGACTATTTTATGATTGCAAATGGTAAAGAATGTGATTAAAGGCTCTTTTCCTATTTCAAAAGTTTTAGTTTTCGAGGGTAATAGCTACGCATGTTGAAAAAATGAAGATATTAGACTATTTTATGATTGCAAATGGTAAAGAATGTGATTAAAGGCTCTTTTCCTATTTCAAAAGTTTTAGTTTTCGAGGGTAATAGCTATGTCTGTTGAAAAAATGAAGATATTAGACTATTTTATGATTGCACATGGTAAAGGATGTGATTAAAGGCTCTTTTCCTATTTCAAAAGTTTTAGTTTTCGAGGGTAATAGCTATGTCTGTGGAAAAAATGAAGATATTAGACTGTTTTATGATTGCACATGGTAAAGAATGTGATTAAAGGCTCTTTTCCTATTTCAAAAGTTTTAGTTTACGGGGGTAAGAGCTACGTATGTTGAAAAAATGAAGATATTTGACTATTTTATGATTGCACATCGTAAAAAATGTGATTAAAGGCTCTTTTCCTATTTAAAAAGTTTTAGTTTTCGGGGGTAAGAGCTACGTATGTTGAAAAAATGAAGATATTAGACTATTTTATGATTGCACATGGTAAAGAATGTGATTAAAGGCTCTTTTCCTATTTCAAAAGTTTTAGTTTTCGAGGGTAATAGCTACGAATGTTGAAAAAATGAAGATATTAGACTATTTTATGATTGCAAATGGTAAAGAATGTGATTAAAGGCTCTTTTCCTATGTCAAAAGTTTTAGTTTTCGGGGGTAAGAGCTTTGTCCGTGGAAAAAATGAACATATTAGACAATTTTATGATTGCACATGGTAAAGAATGTGATTAAAGGCTCTTTTCCTATTTCAAAAGTTTTAGTTTTCGAGGGTAATAGCTACGTATGTTGAAAGAATGAAGTTATTAGACTATTTTATGATTGCAAATGGTAAAGAATGTGATTAAAGGCTCTTTTCCTATGTCAAAAGTTTTAGTTTTCGAGGGTAATAGCTACGTATGTTGGAAAAATGAAGATATTAGACTATTTTATGATTGCATATGGTAAAGAATGTGATTAAAGGCTCTTTTCCTATGTCAAAACTTTTAGTTTTCGGGGGTAATAGCTACATATGTTGAAAGAATGAAGATATTAGACTATTTTATATTTCAAAAAATTTAGTTTCCTATTTCAAAATAGCTACGTATGTTGAAAAAAATGAAGATATTAGATTATTTTATGATTGCACATGGTAAAGAATGTGATTAAAGGCTCTTTTCCTATTTCAAAAGTTTTAGTTTTCGAGGGTAATAGCTACGTATATTGAAAAAATGAAGATATTAGACTATTTTATGATTGCAAATGGTAAAGAATGTGATTAAAGGCTCTTTTCCTATTTCAAAAGTTTTAGTTTTCGAGGGTAATAGCTACGAATGTCGAAAAAATGAAGATATTAGACTATTTTATGATTGCAAATGGTAAAGAATGTGATTAAAGGCTCTTTTCCTATTTCAAAAGTTTTAGTTTTCGAGGGTAATAGCTATGTCTGTTGAAAAAATGAAGATATTAGACTATTTTATGATTGCACATGGTAAAGGATGTGATTAAAGGCTCTTTTCCTATTTCAAAAGTTTTAGTTTTCGAGGATAATAGCTACGTATGTTGAAAAAATGAAGATATTAGACAATTTTATGATTACAAATGGTAAAGAATGTGATTAAAGGCTCTTTTCCTATGTCAAAAGTTTTAGTTTTCGAGGGTAATAGCTACATATGTTGAAAAAATGAAGATATTAGACTATTTTATGATTGCAAATGGTAAAGAATGTGATTAAAGGCTCTTTTCCTATTTCAAAAGTTTTAGTTTTCTAGGGTAATAGCTATGTCTGTGGAAAAAATGAAGATATTAGACTATTTTATGATTGCAAATGGTAAAAAATGTGATTAAAGGCTCTTTTCCTATTTCAAAAGTTTTAGTTTTCGAGGGTAATAGCTATGTCTGTGGAAAAAATGAAGATATTAGACTGTTTTATGATTGCACATGGTAAAGAATGTGATTAAAGGCTCTTTTCCTATTTCAAAAGTTTTAGTTTTCGGGGGTAAGAGCTACGTATGTTGAAAAAATGAAGATATTTGACTATTTTATGATTGCACATCGTAAAAAATGTGATTAAAGGCTCTTTTCCTATTTAAAAAGTTTTAGTTTTCGGGGGTAAGAGCTACGTATGTTGAAAAAATGAAGATATTAGACTATTTTATGATTGCACATGGTAAAGAATGTGATTAAAGGCTCTTTTCCTATTTCAAAAGTTTTAGTTTTCGAGGGTAATAGCTACGTATGTTGAAAAAATGAAGATATTAGACTATTTTATGATTGCAAATGGTAAAGAATGTGATTAAAGGCTCTTTTCCTATGTCAAAAGTTTTAGTTTTCGAGGATAATAGCTTTTTCTGTGGAAAAAAAAATGAAGATATTAGACAATTTTATGATTGTATATGGTAAAGAATGTGATTAAAGGCTCTTTTTCTATTTCAAAAGTTTTAGTTTTCGAGGGTAATAGCTATGCCTGTGGAAAAAATGAAGATATTAGACTATTTTATGATTGCACATGGTAAAGAATATGATTAAAGCCTCTTTTCCTATGTCAAAAGTTTTAGTTTTCGAGGGTAATAGCTTTGTCTGTGGAAAAAATGAAGATATTAGACAATTTTATGATTGAACATGGTAAAGAATGTGATTAAAGGCTCTTTTCCTATTTCAAAAGTTTTAGTTTTCGAGGGTAATAGCTACGTATGTTGAAAAAATGAAGATATTAGACAATTTTATGATTGCAAATGGTAAAGAATGTGATTAAAGGCTCTTTTCCTATTTAAAAAGTTTTAGTTTTCGAGGGTAATAGCTACGTATGTTGAAAAAATGAAGATATTAGACTATTTTATGATTACAAATGGTAAAGAATGTGATTAAAGGCTCTTTTACTATTTCAAAAGTTTTAGTTTTCGAGGGTAATAGCTACGTATGTTGAAAAAATAAAGATATTAGACTATTTTATGATTGCAAATGGTAAAGAATGTGATTAAAGGCTCTTTTCCTATGTCAAAAGTTTTAGTTTTCGAGGGTAATAGCTACGTATGTTGAAAAAATGAAGATATTAGACTATTTTATGATTGCAAATGGTAAAGAATGTGATTAAAGGCTCTTTTCCTATTTTAAAAGTTTTAGTTTTCGAGGGTAATAGCTATGTCTATTGAAAAAATGAAGATATTAGACTATTTCATGATTGCACATGGTAAAGAATGTGATTAAAGGCTCTTTTCCTATTTCAAAAGTTTTAGTTTTCGAGGGTAATAGCTACATATGTTGAAAAAATGAAGATATTACACAATTTTATGATTGCAAATGGTAAAGAATGTGATTAAAGGCTCTTTTCCTATGTCAAAAGTTTTAGTTTTCGAGGGTAATAGCTACGTAGGTTGAAAAAATGAAGATATTAGACTGTTTTATGATTGCAAATTGTAAAGAATGTGATTAAAGGCTCTTTTCCTATTTAAAAAGTTTTAGTTTTCGAGGGTAATAGCTACATATGTTGAAAAAATGAAGATATTAGACTATTTTATGATTGCAAATGGTAAAGAATGTGATTAAAGGCTCTTTTCCTATGTCAAAAGTTTTAGTTTTCGAGGGTAATAGCTACGTATGTTGAAAAAATGAAGATATTAGACAATTTTATGATTGCACATGGTAAAGAATGTGATTAAAGGCTCTTTTCCAATGTCAAAAGTTTTAGTTTTCAGGGGTAAGAGCTTTGTCCGTGGAAAAAATGAAGATATTAGACAATTTTATGATTGCACATGGTAAAGAATGTGATTAAAGGCTCTTTTCCTATTTCAAAAGTTTTAGTTTTTGAGGGTAATAGCTACGTATGTTGAAAAAATGAAGATATTAGACTATTTTATGATTGCATATGGTAAAGAATGTGATTAAAGGCTCTTTTTCCTATGTCAAAAGTTTTAGTTTTCAGGGGTAATAGCTACATATGTTGAAAAAATGAAGATATTAGACTATTTTATGATTGCAAATGGTAAAGAATGTGATTAAAGGCTCTTTTCCTATGTCAAAAGTTTTATTTTTCGAGGGTAATAGCTACGTATGTTGAAAAAATGAAGATATTAGACTATTTTATGATTGCAAATGGTAAAGAATGTGATTAAAGGCTCTTTTTCTATTTCAAAAGTTTTAGTTTTCGAGGGTAACAGCTACGTATGTTGAAAAAATGAAGATATTAGACTAGTTTATGATTGCACCTGGTAAAGAATGTGATTGAAGGCTCTTTTTTCTATTTCAAAAGTTTTAGTTTTCGAGGGTAATAGCTACGTATGTTGAAAAAATGAAGATATTAGACAATTTTATGATTGCACATGGTAGAGAATGTGATTAAAGGCTCTTTTCCTATTTCAAAAGTTTTAGTTTTTGAGGGTAATAGCTACGTATGTTGAAAAAATGAAGATATTAGACTATTTTATGATTGCATATGGTTTCCTATGTCAAAAGTTTTAGCTTTCGGGGGTAATAGCTAATTATGTTGAAAAAATGAAGATATTAGACTATTTTATGATTGCAAATGGTAAAGAATGTGATTAAAGGCTCTTTTCCTATTTCAAAAGTTTTAGTTTTCGAGGGTAATAGCTTTGTCTGTGGAAAAAATGAAGATATTAGACAATTTTATGATTGCAAATGGTAAAGAATGTGATTAAAGGCTCTTTTCCTATTTCAAAAGTTTTAGTTTTCGAGGGTAATAGCTACGTATGTTGAAAAAATGAAGAAATTAGACAATTTTATGATTGCACATGGTAAAGAATTTAACTAAAGGCTCTTTTCCTATTTCAAAAGTTTTAGTTTTCGAGGGTAATAGCTACGTATGTTGAAAAAATGAAGATATTAGACTATTTTATGATTGCAAATGGTAAAGAATGTGATTAAAGGCTCTTTTCCTGTTTCAAAAGTTTTAGTTTTCGAGGGTAATAGCTACGTATGTTGAAAAAATGAAGATATTAGACTATTTTATGATTGCAAATGGTAAAGAATGCGATTAAAGGCTCTTTTCCTATTGCAAAAGTTTTAGTTTTCGAGAGTAAGAGCTTTGTCTGTGAAAAAAATGAAGATATTAGACTGTTTTATGATTGCATATGGTAAAGAAAGTGATTAAAGGCTCTTTTCCTATGTCAAAAGTTTTAGTCTTCGAGGGTAATAGCTTTGTCTGTGGGAAAATTGAAGATATTAGACAATTTTATGATTGCATATGGTAAAGAATGTGATTAAAGGCTCTTTTCCTATTTCAAAAGTTTTAGTTTGCGAGGGTAATAGCTAAGTATGTTGAAAAAATGAAGATATTAGACTATTTTATGATTGCACATGGTAAAGAATGTGATTAAAAGCTCTTTTCCTATGTCAAAAGTTTTAGTTTTCGAGGGTAATAGCTCTGTATGTTGAAAAAATGAAGATATTAGAGTATTTTATGATTGCACATGGTAAAGAATGTGATTAAAAGCTCTTTTCCTATGTCAAAAGTTTTAGTTTTCGAGGGTAATAGCTACGTATGTTGAGAAAATGAAGATATTAGACTATTTTATGATTGCAAATGGTAAAGAATGTGATTAAAGGCTCTTTTCCTATTTCAAAAGTTTTAGTTTTCGAGGGTAATAGCTAGGTCTGTGGAAAAAATGAAGATATTAGACTATTTTATGATTGCACATGGTAAAGAATGTGATTAAAGGCTCTTTTCCTATTTCAAAAGTTTTAGTTTTCGAGGGTAATATCTACGTATGTTGAAAAAATGAAGATATTAGACCATTTTATGATTGCAAATGGTAAAGAATGTGATTAAAGGCTCTTTTCCTATTTCAAAAGTTTTAGTTTTCGAGGGTAATAGCTATGTCTGTTGAAAAAATGAAGATATTGGACTATTTCATGATTGCACATGGTAAAGAATGTGATTAAAGGCTCTTTTCCTATTTCAAAAGTTTTAGTTTTCGAGGGTAATAGCTACATATGTTGAAAAAATGAAGATATTACACAATTTTATGATTGCAAATGGTAAAGAATGTGATTAAAGGCTCTTTTCCTATGTCAAAAGTTTTAGTTTTCGAGGGTAATAGCTAGGTATGTTGAAAAAATGAAGATATTAGACTATTTTATGATTGCAAATGGTAAAGAATGTGATTAAAGGCTCTTTTCCTATTTCAAAAGTTTTAGTTTTCGAGGGTAATAGCTACGTATGTTGAAAAAATGAAGATATTGGACTATTTTATGATTGCACATGGTAAAGAATGTGATTAAAGGCTCTTTTCCTATTTCAAAAGTTTTAGTTTTCGAGGGTAATAGCTACGTATGTTGAAAAAATGAAGATATTAGACTATTTTATGATTGCAAATGGTAAAGAATGTGATTAAAGGCTCTTTTCCTATGTCAAAAGTTTTAGTTTTCGAGGGTAATAGCTACGTATGTTGAAAAAATGAAGATATTAGACAATTTTATGATTGCACATGGTAAAGAATGTGATTAGAGGCTCTTTTCCTATTTCAAAAGTTTTAGTTTTTGAGGGTAATAGCTACGTATGTTGAAAAAATGAAGATATTAGACTATTTTATGATTGCATATGGTAAAGAATGTGATTAAAGGCTCTTTTCCTATGTCAAAAGTTTTAGTTTTCGGGGGGTAATAGCTACATTTGTTGAAAAAATGAAGATATTAGACTATTTTATGATTGCAAATGGTAAAGAATGTGATTAAAGGCTCTTTTCCTATTTCAAAAGTTTTAGTTTTCGAGGGTAATAGCTACGTATGTTGAAAAAATGAAGATATTAGACTATTTTATGATTGCAAATGGTAAAGAATGTGATTAAAGGCTCTTTTCCTATTTCAAAAGTTTTAGTTTTCGAGGGTAATAGCTAACTTTTGTTGAAAAAATGAAGATATTAGACTATTTTATGATTGCAAATGGTAAAAAATGTGATTAAAGGCTCTTTTCCTATTTCAAAAGTTTTAGTTTTCGAGGGTAATAGCTATGTCTGTTGAAAAAATGAAGATATTAGACTATTTCATGCTTGCACATGGTAAAGAATGTGATTAAAGGCTCTTTTCCTATTTCAAAAGTTTTAGTTTTCGAGGGTAATAGCTACGTATGTTGAAAAAATGAAGATATTAGACTATTTTATGATTGCAAATGGTAAAGAATGTGATTAAAGGCTCTTTTCCTATTTCAAAAGTTTTAGTTTTCGAGGGTAATAGCTACGTATGTTGAAAAAATGAAGATATTAGACTATTTTATGATTGCAAATGGTAAAGAATGTGATTAAAGGTTCTTTTTCTATTTCAAAAGTTTTAGTTTTCGAGGGTAATAGCTACGTATGTTGAAAAAATGAAGATATTAGACAATTTTATGATTGCAAATGGTAAAGAATGTGATTAAAGGCTCTTTTCCTATTTTAAAAGTTTTAGTTTTCGAGGGTAATAGCTATGTCTATTGAAAAAATGAAGATATTAGACTATTTCATGATTGCACATGGTAAAGAATGTGATTAAAGGCTCTTTTCCTATTTGAAAAGTTTTAGTTTTCGAGGGTAATAGCTACATATGTTGAAAAAATGAAGATATTAGACAATTTTATGATTGCACATGGTAAAGAATGTGATTAAAGGCTTTTTTCCTATGTCAAAAGTTTTAGTTTTCGGGGGTAAGAGCTTTGTCCGTGGAAAAAATGAACATATTAGACAATTTTATGATTGCACATGGTAAAGAATGTGATTAAAGGCTCTTTTCCTATTTCAAAAGTTTTAGTTTTCGAGGGTAATAGCCACGTATGTTGAAAGAATGAAGATATTAGACTATTTTATGATTGCAAATGGTAAAGAATGTGATTAAAGGCTCTTTTCCTATTTCAAAAGTTTTAGTTTTCGAGGGTAATAGCCACGTATGTTGAAAGAATGAAGATATTAGACTATTTTATGATTGCAAATGGTAAAGAATGTGATTAAAGGCTCTTTTCCTATGTCAAAAGTTTTAGTTTTCGAGGGTAATAGCTACGTATGTTGAAAAAATGAAGATATTAGACTATTTTATGATTGCATATGGTAAAGAATGTGATTAAAGGCTCTTTTCCTATGTCAAAAGTTTTAGTTTTCGAGGGTAATAGCTACATATGTTGAAAAAATGAAGATATTAGACTATTTTATGATTGCAAATGGTAAAGAATGTGATTAAAGGCTCTTTTCTTATTTCAAAAGTTTTATTTTTCGAGGGTAATAGCTACGTATGTTGAAAAAATGCAGATATTAGACTATTTTATGATTGATATTAGACTATTTTATGATTGCAAATGGTAAAGAATGTGATTAAAGGCTCTTTTCCTATTTCAAAAGTTTTAGTTTTCGAGGGTAATAGCTACGTATGTTGAAAAAATTAAGATATTAGACAATTTTATGATTGCACATGGTAAAGAATGTGATTCAAGGCTCTTTTCCTATTTCAAAAGTTTTAGTTTTCGAGGGTAATAGCTACGTATGTTGAAAAAATGAAGATATTAGACTATTTTATGATTGCAAATGGTAAAGAATGTGATTAAAGGCTCTTTTCCTATTTTAAAAGTTTTAGTTTTCGAGGGTAATAGCTACTTATGTTGAAAAAATGAAGATATTAGACTATTTTATGATTGCAAATGGTAAAGAATTAGATTAACGGCTCTTTTCCTATGTCAAAAGTTTTAGTTTTCGAGGGCAATAGCTACGTTTGTTGAAAAAATGAAGATATTACACTATTTTATGATTGCAAATGGTAAGGAATGTGATTAAAGGCTCTTTTCCTATTTCAAAAGTTTTAGTTTTCGAGGGTAATAGCTTTGTCTGTGGAAAAAATGAAGATATTAGACAATTTTATGATTGCAAATGGTAAAGAATGTGATTAAAGGCTCTTTTCCTATTTCAAAAGTTATAGTTTTCGAGGGTAATAGCTACTTATGTTGAAAAAATGAAGATATTAGACTATTATATGATTGTAAATGGTAAAGAATGTGATTAAAGGCTCTTTTTCTATTTCAAAAGTTTTAGTTTTCGAGGGTAACAGCTACGTATGTTGAAAAAATGAAGATATTAGACTATTTTATGATTGCACATGGTAAAGAATGTGATTAAAGGCTCTTTTTTCTATTTCAAAAGTTTTAGTTTTTGTTGGATAATAGCTACGTATGTTGAAAAAATGAAGATATTAGACAATTTTATGATTGCACATGGTAAAGAATGTGATTAAAGGCTCTTTTCCTATTTCAAAAGTTTTATTTTTCGAGGGTAATAGCTACGTATGTTGAAAAAATGAAGATATTAGACTATTTTATGATTGATATTAGACTATTTTATGATTGCAAATGGTAAAGAATGTGATTAAAGGCTCTTTTCCTATTTCAAAAGTTTTAGTTTTCGAGGATAATAGCTACGTATGTTGAAAAAATGAAGATATTAGACTATTTTATGATTGCAAATGGTAAAGAATGTGATTAAAGGCTCTTTTCCTATTTCAAAAGTTTTAGTTTTCGAGGGTAATAGCTACGTATGTTGAAAAAATGAAGATATTAGACTATTTTATGATTGCAAATGGTAAAGAATTAGATTAAAAGCTCTTTTCCTATGTCAAAAGTTTTAGTTTTCGAGGGTAATAGCTACGTTTGTTAAAAAAATGAAGATATTAGACTATTTTATGATTGCAAATGGTAAAGAATGTGATTAAAGGCTCTTGTCCTATTTCAAAAGTTTTAGTTTTCGAGGGTAATAGCTACGTATGTTAAAAAAATGAATTTATTAGACTATTTTATGATTGCAAATGGTAAAGAATGTGATTAAAGGCTCTTTTCCTATATTAAAAGTTTTAGTTTGCGAGGGTAAGAGCTTTGTCTGTGAAACAAATGAAGATATTAGACTATTTTATGATTGCACATGGTAAAGAAAGTGATTAAAGGCTCTTTTCCTATGTCAAAAGTTTTAGTCTTCGAGGGTAATAGCTTTGTCTGTGGAAAAATGAAGATATTAGACAATTTTATGATTGCACATGGTAAAGAATGTGATTAAAGGCTCTTTTTCTATTTCAAAAGTTTTAGTTTTCGAGGGTAATAGCTACGTATGTTGAAAAAATAAAGATATTAGACTATTTTTTGATTGCTAATGGTAAAGAATGTGATTAAAGGCTCTTTTCCTGTTAGTTTTCGAGGGTAATAGCTACGTATGTTGAAAAAATGAAGATATTATACTATTTTATGATTGCAAATGGTAAAGAATGTGATTAAAGGCTCTTTTCCTATTTCAAAAGTTTTAGTTTTCGAGGGTAATAGCTACGTATTTTGAAAATTTGAAGATATTAGACTATTTTATGATTGCACATGGTAAAGAATGTGATTAAAAGCTCTTTTCCTATGTCAAAAGTTTTAGTGTTCGAGTGTAATAGCTACGTATGTCGAAAAAATGAAGATATTAGACTATTTTATGATTGCAAATGGTAAAAAATGTGATTAAAGGCTCTTTTCCTATTTCAAAAGTTTTAGTTTTCGAGGGTAATAGCTAGGTCTGTTGAAAAAATAAAGATATTAGACTATTTTATGATTGCACATGGTAAAGAATGTGATTAAAGGCTCTTTTCCTATTTCAAAAGTTTTAGTTTTCGAGGGTAATAGCTACGTATGTTAAAAAAATGAAGATATTAGACTATTTTATGATTGCAAATGGTAAAGAATGTGATTAAAGGCTCTTTTCCTATTTCAAAAGTTTTAGTTTTCGAGGGTAATAGCTAGGTCTGTGGAAAAAATGAAGATATTAGACTATTTTATGATTGCACATGGTAAAGAATGTGATTAAAGGTTCTTTTCCTATTTCAAAAGTTTTAGTTTTCGAGGGTAATAGCTACGTATGTTGAAAAAATGAAGATATTAGACTATTTTATGATTGCAAATGGTAAAGAATGTGATTAAAGGCTCTTTTCCTATTTCAAAAGTTTTAGTTTTCGAGGGTAATAGCTACGTATGTTGAAAAAATGAAGATATTAGACTATTTTATGATTGCAAATGGTAAAGAAGGTGATTAAAGGCTCTTTTCCTATTTCAAAATTTTTAGTTTTCGAGGGTAATAGCTACGTATGTTGAAAAAATGAAGATATTAGACTATTTTATGATTGCACATGGTAAAGAATGTGATTAAAGGCTCTTTTCCTATTTCAAAAGTTTTAGTTTTCGAGGGTAATAGCTAAGTATGTTGAAAAAATGAAGATATTAGACTATTATATGATTGCAAATGGTAAAGAATGTGATTAAAGGCTCTTTTACTATTTCAAAAGTTTTAGTTTTCGAGGGTAATAGCTACGTATGTTGGAAAAATGAATTTATTAGACTATTTTATGATTGCAAATGGTAAAGAATGTGATTAAAGGCTCTTTTCCTATTTTAAAAGTTTTAGTTTTCGAGGGTAAGAGCTTTGTCTGTGAAAAAAATGAAGATATTAGACTATTTTATGATTGCACATGGTAAAGAAAGTGATTAAAGGCTCTTTTCCTATGTCAAAAGTTTTAGTCTTCGAGGGTAATAGCTTTGTCTGTGGAAAAATGAAGATATTAGACAATTTTATGATTGCACATGGTAAAGAATGTGATTAAAGGCTCATTTTCTATTTCAAAAGTTTTAGTTTTGAGGGTAATAGCTACGTATGTTGAAAAAATGAAGATATTAGACTATTTTATGATTGCTAATGGTAAAGAATGTGATTAAAGGCTCTTTTCCTATGTCAAAAGTTTTAGTTTTCGAGGGTAATAGCTACGTATGTTGAAAAAATGAAGATATTATACTATTTTATGATTGCAAATGGTAAAGAATGTGATTAAAGGCTCTTTTCCTATTTCAAAAGTTTTAGTTTTCGAGGGCAATAGCTACGTATGTTGAAAATATGAAGATATTAGACTATTTTATGATTGCACATGGTAAAGAATGTGATTAAAAGCTCTTTTCCTATGTCAAAAGTTTTAGTTTTCGAGTGTAATAGCTACGTATGTCGAAAAAATGAAGATACTAGACTATTTTATGATTGCAAATGGTAAAAAATGTGATTAAAGACTCTTTTCCTATTTCAAAAGTTTTAGTTTTCGAGGGTAATAGCTAGGTCTGTTGAAAAAATGAAGATATTAGACTATTTTATGATTGCACATGGTAAAGAATGTGATTAAAGGCTCTTTTCCTATTTCAAAAGTTTTAGTTTTCGAGGGTAATAGCTACGTATGTTGAAAAAATGAAGATATTAGACTATTTTATGATTGCAAGTGGTAAAGAATGTGATTAAAGGCTCTTTTCCTATTTCAAAAGTTTTAGTTTTCGAGGGTAATAGCTACGTATGTTGAAAAAATGAAGATATTAGACTATTTTATGATTGCACATGGTAAAGAATGTGATTAAAGGCTCTTTTCCTATTTCAAAAGTTTTAGTTTTCGAGGGTAATAGCTACGTATGTTGAAAAAATGAAGATATTAGACTATTTTATGATTGCACATGGTAAAGAATTTGATTAAAGGTTTTTTTTCTATTTCAAAAGTTTTAGTTTTCGAGGGTAATAGCTACGTATGTTGAAAAAATGAAGATATTAGACAATTTTATGATTGCACATGGTAAAGAATGTGATTAGAGGCTCTTTTCCTATTTCAAAAGTTTTAGTTTTTGAGGGTAATAGCTACGTATGTTGAAAAAATGAAGATATTAGACTATTTTATGATTGCATATGGTAAAGAATGTGATTAAAGGCTCTTTTCCTATGTCAAAAGTTTTAGTTTTCGGGGGGTAATAGCTACATTTGTTGAAAAAATGAAGATATTAGACTATTTTATGATTGCAAATGGTAAAGAATGTGATTAAAGGCTCTTTTCCTATTTCAAAAGTTTTAGTTTTCGAGGGTAATAGCTACGTATGTTGAAAAAATGAAGATATTAGACTATTTTATGATTGCAAATGGTAAAGAATGTGATTAAAGGCTCTTTTCCTATTTCAAAAGTTTTAGTTTTCGAGGGTAATAGCTAACTTTTGTTGAAAAAATGAAGATATTAGACTATTTTATGATTGCAAATGGTAAAAAATGTGATTAAAGGCTCTTTTCCTATTTCAAAAGTTTTAGTTTTCGAGGGTAATAGCTATGTCTGTTGAAAAAATGAAGATATTAGACTATTTCATGATTGCACATGGTAAAGAATGTGATTAAAGGCTCTTTTCCTATTTCAAAAGTTTTAGTTTTCGAGGGTAATAGCTACGTATGTTGAAAAAATGAAGATATTAGACTATTTTATGATTGCAAATGGTAAAGAATGTGATTAAAGGCTCTTTTCCTATTTCAAAAGTTTTAGTTTTCGAGGGTAATAGCTACGTATGTTGAAAAAATGAAGATATTAGACTATTTTATGATTGCAAATGGTAAAGAATGTGATTAAAGGTTCTTTTTCTATTTCAAAAGTTTTAGTTTTCGAGGGTAATAGCTACGTATGTTGAAAAAATGAAGATATTAGACAATTTTATGATTGCAAATGGTAAAGAATGTGATTAAAGGCTCTTTTCCTATTTTAAAAGTTTTAGTTTTCGAGGGTAATAGCTATGTCTATTGAAAAAATGAAGATATTAGACTATTTCATGATTGCACATGGTAAAGAATGTGATTAAAGGCTCTTTTCCTATTTGAAAAGTTTTAGTTTTCGAGGGTAATAGCTACATATGTTGAAAAAATGAAGATATTAGACTATTTTATGATTGCACATGGTAAAGAATGTGATTAAAGACTCTTTTCCTATTTCAAAAGTTTTAGTTTTCGAGGGTAATAGCTACGTATGTTAAAAAAATGAAGATATTAGACTATTTTATGATTGCAAATGGTAAAGAATGTGATTAAAGGCTCTTTTCCTATTTCAAAAGTTTTAGTTTTCGAGGGTAATAGCTAGGTCTGTGGAAAAAATGAAGATATTAGACTATTTTATGATTGCACATGGTAAAGAATGTGATTAAAGGTTCTTTTCCTATTTCAAAAGTTTTAGTTTTCGAGGGTAATAGCTACGTATGTTGAAAAAATGAAGATATTAGACTATTTTATGATTGCAAATGGTAAAGAATGTGATTAAAGGCTCTTTTCCTATTTCAAAAGTTTTAGTTTTCGAGGGTAATAGCTACGTATGTTGAAAAAATGAAGATATTAGACTATTTTATGATTGCAAATGGTAAAGAAGGTGATTAAAGGCTCTTTTCCTATTTCAAAATTTTTAGTTTTCGAGGGTAATAGCTACGTATGTTGAAAAAATGAAGATATTAGACTATTTTATGATTGCACATGGTAAAGAATGTGATTAAAGGCTCTTTTCCTATTTCAAAAGTTTTAGTTTTCGAGGGTAATAGCTAAGTATGTTGAAAAAATGAAGATATTAGACTATTATATGATTGCAAATGGTAAAGAATGTGATTAAAGGCTCTTTTACTATTTCAAAAGTTTTAGTTTTCGAGGGTAATAGCTACGTATGTTGGAAAAATGAATTTATTAGACTATTTTATGATTGCAAATGGTAAAGAATGTGATTAAAGGCTCTTTTCCTATTTTAAAAGTTTTAGTTTTCGAGGGTAAGAGCTTTGTCTGTGAAAAAAATGAAGATATTAGACTATTTTATGATTGCACATGGTAAAGAAAGTGATTAAAGGCTCTTTTCCTATGTCAAAAGTTTTAGTCTTCGAGGGTAATAGCTTTGTCTGTGGAAAAATGAAGATATTAGACAATTTTATGATTGCACATGGTAAAGAATGTGATTAAAGGCTCATTTTCTATTTCAAAAGTTTTAGTTTTGAGGGTAATAGCTACGTATGTTGAAAAAATGAAGATATTAGACTATTTTATGATTGCTAATGGTAAAGAATGTGATTAAAGGCTCTTTTCCTATGTCAAAAGTTTTAGTTTTCGAGGGTAATAGCTACGTATGTTGAAAAAATGAAGATATTATACTATTTTATGATTGCAAATGGTAAAGAATGTGATTAAAGGCTCTTTTCCTATTTCAAAAGTTTTAGTTTTCGAGGGCAATAGCTACGTATGTTGAAAATATGAAGATATTAGACTATTTTATGATTGCACATGGTAAAGAATGTGATTAAAAGCTCTTTTCCTATGTCAAAAGTTTTAGTTTTCGAGTGTAATAGCTACGTATGTCGAAAAAATGAAGATACTAGACTATTTTATGATTGCAAATGGTAAAAAATGTGATTAAAGACTCTTTTCCTATTTCAAAAGTTTTAGTTTTCGAGGGTAATAGCTAGGTCTGTTGAAAAAATGAAGATATTAGACTATTTTATGATTGCACATGGTAAAGAATGTGATTAAAGGCTCTTTTCCTATTTCAAAAGTTTTAGTTTTCGAGGGTAATAGCTACGTATGTTGAAAAAATGAAGATATTAGACTATTTTATGATTGCAAGTGGTAAAGAATGTGATTAAAGGCTCTTTTCCTATTTCAAAAGTTTTAGTTTTCGAGGGTAATAGCTACGTATGTTGAAAAAATGAAGATATTAGACTATTTTATGATTGCACATGGTAAAGAATGTGATTAAAGGCTCTTTTCCTATTTCAAAAGTTTTAGTTTTCGAGGGTAATAGCTACGTATGTTGAAAAAATGAAGATATTAGACTATTTTATGATTGCACATGGTAAAGAATTTGATTAAAGGTTTTTTTTCTATTTCAAAAGTTTTAGTTTTCGAGGGTAATAGCTACGTATGTTGAAAAAATGAAGATATTAGACAATTTTATGATTGCACATGGTAAAGAATGTGATTAAAGGCTCTTTTCCTATTTCAAAAGTTTTAGTTTTCGAGGGTAATAGCTACGTATGTTGAAAAAATGAAGATATTAGACTATTTTATGATTGCAAATGGTAAAGAATGTGATTAAAGGCTCTTTTACTATTTCAAAAGTTTTAGTTTTCGAGGGTAATAGCTACGTATGTTGAAAAAATGAAGATATTAGACTATTTTATGATTGCGAATGGTAAAGAATGTGATTAAAGGCTCTTTTCCTATGTCAAAAGTTTTAGTTTTCGAGGGTAATAGCTACGTATGTTGAAAAAATGAAGATATTAGACTATTTTATGATTGCAAATGGTAAAGAATGTGATTAAAGGCTCTTTTCCTATTTCAAAAGTTTTAGTTTTCGAGGGTAATAGCTTTGTCTGTGGAAAAATGAAGATATTAGACAATTTTATGATTGCAAATGGTAAAGAATGTGATTAAAGGCTCTTTTCCTATTTCAAAAGTTTTAGTTTTCGAGGGTAATAGCTACGTATGTTGAAAAAATGAAGAAATTAGACAATTTTATGATTGCACATGGTAAAGAATGTAATTAAAGGCTCTTTTCCTATTTCAAAAGTTTTAGTTTTCGAGGGTAATAGCTACGTATGTTGAAAAAATGAAGATATTAGACTATTTTATGATTGCAAATGGTAAAGAATGTGATTAAAGGCTCTTTTCCTATTTCAAAAGTTTTAGTTTTCGAGGGTAATAGCTACGTATGTTGAAAAAATGAAGATATTAGACTATTTTATGATTGCAAATGGTAAAGAATGTGATTAAAGGCTCTTTCCTATTTCAAAAGTTTTAGTTTTCGAGAGTAAGAGCTTTGTCTGTGAAAAAAATGAAGATATTAGACTATTTTATGATTGCAAATGGTAAAGAATGTGATTAAAGGCTCTTTTCCTATTTCAAAAGTTTTAGTTTTCGAGGGTAATAGCTTTGTCTGTGGAAAAAATGAAGATATTAGACAATTTTATGACTGCAAATGGTAAAGAATGTGATTAAAGGCTCTTTTCCTATTTCAAAAGTTTTAGTTTTCGAGGGTAATAGCTACGTATGTTGAAAAAATGAAGAAATTAGACAATTTTATGATTGCACATGGTAAAGAATGTAATTAAAGGCTCTTTTCCTATTTCAAAAGTTTTAGTTTTCGAGGGTAATAGCTACGTATGTTGAAAAAATGAAAATATTAGACTATTTTATGATTGCAAATGGTAAAGAATGTGATTAAAGGCTCTTTTCCTATTTCAAAAGTTTTAGTTTTCGAGGGTAATAGCTACGTATGTCTGAAAAAATGAAGATATTAGACTATTTTATGATTGCAAATGGTAAAGAATGTGATTAAAGGCTCTTTTCCTATTTCAAAAGTTTTAGTTTTCGAGAGTAAGAGCTTTGTCTGTGAAAAAATGAAGATATTAGACAATTTTATGATTGCATATGGTAAAGAATGTGATTAAAGGCTCTTTTCCTATTTCAAAAGTTTTAGTTTGCGAGGGTAATAGCTAAGTATGTTGAAAAAATGAAGATATTAGACTATTTTATGATTGCACATGGTAAAGAATGTGATTAAAAGCTCTTTTCCTATGTCAAAAGTTTTAGTTTTCGAGGGTAATAGCTACGTATGTTGAAAAAAAGAAGATATTAGAGTATTTTATGATTGCACATGGTAAAGAATGTGATTAAAAGCTCTTTTCCTATGTCAAAAGTTTTAGTTTTCGAGGGTAATAGCTACGTATGTTGAGAAAATGAAGATATTAGACTATTTTATGATTGCAAATGGTAAAGAATGTGATTAAAGGCTCTTTTCCTATTTCAAAAGTTTTAGTTTTCGAGGGTAATAGCTAGGTCTGTGGAAAAAATGAAGATATTAGACTATTTTATGATTGCACATGGTAAAGAATGTGATTAAAGGCTCTTTTCCTATTTCAAAAGTTTTAGTTTTCGAGGGTAATATCTACGTATGTTGAAAAAATGAAGATATTAGACCATTTTATGAGTGCAAATGGTAAAGAATGTGATTAAAGGCTCTTTTCCTATTTCAAAAGTTTTAGTTTTCGAGGGTAATAGCTATGTCTGTTGAAAAAATGAAGATATTGGACTATTTCATGATTGCACATGGTAAAGAATGTGATTAAAGGCTCTTTTCCTATTTCAAAAGTTTTAGTTTTCGAGGGTAATAGCTACATATGTTGAAAAAATGAAGATATTACACAATTTTATGATTGCAAATGGTAAAGAATGTGATTAAAGGCTCTTATCCTTTGTCAAAAGTTTTAGTTTTCGAGGATAATAGCTATGTCTGTTGAAAAAATGAAGATATTAGACTATTTCATGATTGCACATGGTAAAGAATGCGATTAAAGGCTCTTTTCCTATTTCAAAAGTTTTAGTTTTCGAGGGTAATAGCTACCTATGTTGAAAAAAATGATGATATTAGACTATTTTATGATTGCAAATGGTAAAGAATGTGATTAAAGGCTCTTTTCCTATTTCAAAAGTTTTAGTTTTCGAGGGTAATAGCTACGTATGTTGAAAAAATGAAGATATTAGACTATTTTATGATTGCAAATGGTAAAGAATGTGATTAAAGGCTCTTTTCCTATTTTAAAAGTTTTAGTTTTCAAGGGTAATAGCTATGTCTATTGAAAAAATGAAGATATTAGACTATTTCATGATTGCAC
This sequence comes from Artemia franciscana, assembly GCF_032884065.1. Classification (NCBI taxonomy): domain Eukaryota; kingdom Metazoa; phylum Arthropoda; class Branchiopoda; order Anostraca; family Artemiidae; genus Artemia; species Artemia franciscana. Next base: position 70,852 of record NW_027063123.1, read on the forward strand.
ATGGTAAAGAATGTGATTAAAGGCTCTTTTCCTATTTCAAAAGTTTTAGTTTTCGAGGATAATAGCTACGTATGTTGAAAAAATGAAGATATTAGACAATTTTATGATTGCACATGGTAAAGAATGTGATTAAAGGCTCTTTTCCTATGTCAAAAGTTTTAGTTTTCGGGGGTAAGAGCTTTGTCCGTGGAAAAAATGAACATATTAGACAATTTTTTGATGGCACATGGTAAAGAATGTGATTAAAGGCTCTTTTCCTATTTCAAAAGTTTTAGTTTTCGAGGGTAATAGCTACGTATGTTGAAAGAATGAAGATATTAGACTATTTTATGATTGCAAATGGTAAAGAATGTGATTAAAGGCTCTTTTCCTATGTCAAAAGTTTTAGTTTTCAAGGGTAATAGTCACGTATGTTGAAAAAATGAAGATATTAGACTATTTTATGATTGCATATGGTAAAGAATGTGATTAAAGGCTCTTTTCCTATTTCAAAAGTTTTAGTTTTCGGGGGTAATAGCTACATATGTTGAAAGAATGAAGATATTAGACTATTTTATATTTCAAAAAATTTAGTTTCCTATTTCAAAATAGCTACGTATGTTGAAAAAAATGAAGATATTAGATTATTTTATGATTGCACATGGTAAAGAATGTGATTAAAGGCTCTTTTCCTATTTCAAAAGTTTTAGTTTTCGAGGGTAATAGCTAACGTATATTGAAAAAATGAAGATATTAGACTATTTTATGATTGCAAATGGTAAAGAATGTGATTAAAGGCTCTTTTCCTATTTCAAAAGTTTTAGTTTTCGAGGGTAATAGCTACGAATGTTGAAAAAATGAAGATATTAGACTATTTTATGATTGCAAATGGTAAAGAATGTGATTAAAGGCTCTTTTCCTATTTCAAAAGTTTTAGTTTTCGAGGGTAATAGCTACGTATGTTGAAAAAATGAAGATATTAGACAATTTTATGATTACAAATGGTAAAGAATGTGATTAAAGGCTCTTTTCCTATGTCAAAAGTTTTAGTTTTCGAGGGTAATAGCTACATATGTTGAAAAAATGAAGATATTAGACTATTTTATGATTGCAAATGGTAAAGAATGTGATTAAAGGCTCTTTTCCTATTTCAAAAGTTTTAGTTTTCTAGGGTAATAGCTATGTGTGTGGAAAAAATGAAGATATTAGACTATTTTATGATTGCAAATGGTAAAAAAATGTGATTAAAGGCTCTTTTCCTATTTCAAAAGTTTTAGTTTTCGAGGGTAATAGCTATGTCTGTGGAAAAAATGAAGATATTAGACTGTTTTATGATTGCACATGGTAAAGAATGTGATTAAAGGCTCTTTTCCTATTTCAAAAGTTTTAGTTTTCGGGGGTAAGAGCTACGTATGTTGAAAAAATTAAGATATTTGACTATTTTATGATTGCACATCGTAAAAAATGTGATTAAAGGCTCTTTTCCTATTTAAAAAGTTTTAGTTTTCGGGGGTAATAGCTTTTTCTGTGGAAAAAAATGAAGATATTAGACAATTTTATGATTGCATATGGTAAAGAATGTGATTAAAGGCTCTTTTTCTATGTCAAAAGTTTTAGTTTTCGAGGGTAATAGCTTTTTCTGTGGAAAAAAATGAAGATATTAGACAATTTTATGATTGCATATGGTAAAGAATGTGATTAAAGGCTCTTTTCCTATTTCAAAAGTTTTAGTTTTCGAGGGTAATAGCTATGCCTGTGGAAAAAATGAAGATATTAGACTATTTTATGATTGCACATGGTAAAGAATATGATTAAACCCTCTTTTCCTATGTCAAAAGTTTTAGTTTTCGAGGGTAATAGCTTTGTCTGTGGAAAAAAATGAAGATATTAGACAATTTTATGATTGCACATGGTAAAGAATGTGATTAAAGGCTCTTTTCCTATTTCAAAAGTTTTAGTTTTCGAGGGTAATAGCTACGTATGTTGAAAAAATGAAGATATTAGACAATTTTATGATTGCAAATGGTAAAGAATGTGATTAAAGGCTCTTTTCCTATTTCAAAAGTTTTAGTTTTCGAGGGTAATAGCTACGTATGTTGAAAAAATGAAGATATTAGACTATTTTATGATTACAAATGGTAAAGAATGTGATTAAAGGCTCTTTTGCTATTTCAAAAGTTTTAGTTTTCGAGGGTAATAGCTACGTATGTTGAAAAAATGAAGATATTAGACTATTTTATGATTGCAAATGGTAAAGAATGTGATTAAAGGCTCTTTTCCTATGTCAAAAGTTTTAGTTTTCGAGGGTAATAGCTACGTATGTTGAAAAAATGAAGATATTAGACTATTTTATGATTGCAAATGGTAAAGAATGTGATTAAAGGCTCTTTTCCTATTTTAAAAGTTTTAGTTTTCGAGGGTAATAGTTATGTCTATTGAAAAAATGAAGATATTAGTCTATTTCATGATTGCACATGGTAAAGAATGTGATTAAAGGCTCTTTTCCTATTTCAAAAGTTTTAGTTTTCGAGGGTAATAGCTATGTCTGTGGAAAAAAATGAAGATATTAGACTGTTTTATGATTGCACATGGTAAAGAATGTGATTAAAGGCTCTTTTCCTATTTCAAAAGTTTTAGTTTTCGGGGGTAAGAGCTACGTATGTTGAAAAAATTAAGATATTTGACTATTTTATGATTGCACATCGTAAAAAATGTGATTAAAGGCTCTTTTCCTATTTAAAAAGTTTTAGTTTTCGGGGGGTAATAGCTTTTTCTGTGGAAAAAAATGAAGATATTAGACAATTTTATGATTGCATATGGTAAAGAATGTGATTAAAGGCTCTTTTTCTATGTCAAAAGTTTTAGTTTTCGAGGGTAATAGCTTTTTCTGTGGAAAAAAATGAAGATATTAGACAATTTTATGATTGCATATGGTAAAGAATGTGATTAAAGGCTCTTTTCCTATTTCAAAAGTTTTAGTTTTCGAGGGTAATAGCTATGCCTGTGGAAAAAATGAAGATATTAGACTATTTTATGATTGCACATGGTAAAGAATATGATTAAACCCTCTTTTCCTATGTCAAAAGTTTTAGTTTTCGAGGGTAATAGCTTTGTCTGTGGAAAAAATGAAGATATTAGACAATTTTATGATTGCACATGGTAAAGAATGTGATTAAAGGCTCTTTTCCTATTTCAAAAGTTTTAGTTTTCGAGGGTAATAGCTACGTATGTTGAAAAAATGAAGATATTAGACAATTTTATGATTGCAAATGGTAAAGAATGTGATTAAAGGCTCTTTTCCTATTTCAAAAGTTTTAGTTTTCGAGGGTAATAGCTACGTATGTTGAAAAAATGAAGATATTAGACTATTTTATGATTACAAATGGTAAAGAATGTGATTAAAGGCTCTTTTGCTATTTCAAAAGTTTTAGTTTTCGAGGGTAATAGCTACGTATGTTGAAAAAATGAAGATATTAGACTATTTTATGATTGCAAATGGTAAAGAATGTGATTAAAGGCTCTTTTCCTATGTCAAAAGTTTTAGTTTTCGAGGGTAATAGCTACGTATGTTGAAAAAATGAAGATATTAGACTATTTTATGATTGCAAATGGTAAAGAATGTGATTAAAGGCTCTTTTCCTATTTTAAAAGTTTTAGTTTTCGAGGGTAATAGTTATGTCTATTGAAAAAATGAAGATATTAGACTATTTCATGATTGCACATGGTAAAGAATGTGATTAAAGGCTCTTTTCCTATTTCAAAAGTTTTAGTTTTCGAGGGTAATAGCTACATATGTTGAAAAAATGAAGATATTACACAATTTTATGATTGCAAATGGTAAAGAATGTGATTAAAGGCTCTTTTCATATGTCAAAAGTTTTAGTTTTCGAGGGTAATAGCTACGTATGTTGAAAAAATGAAGATGTTAGACTGTTTTATGATTGCAAATGGTAAAGAATGTGATTAAAGGCTCTTTTCCTATTTCAAAAGTTTTAGTTTTCGAGGGTAATAGCTACATATGTTGAAAAAATGAAGATATTAGACTATTTTATGATTGCAAATGGTAAAGAATGTGATTAAAGGCTCTTTTCCTATGTCAAAAGTTTTAGTTTTCGATGGTAATAGCTACGTATGTTGAAAAAATGAAGATATTAGACAATTTTATGATTGCACATGGTAAAGAATGTGATTAAAGGCTCTTTTCTAATGTCAAAAGTTTTAGTTTTCAGGGGTAAGAGCTTTGTCCGTGGAAAAAAATGAAGATATTAGACAATTTTATGATTGCACATGGTAAAGAATGTGATTAAAGGCTCTTTTCCTATTTCAAAAGTTTTAGTTTTTGAGGGTAATAGCTACGTATGTTGAAAAAATGAAGATATTAGACTATTTTATGATTGCATATGGTAAAGAATGTGATTAAAGGCTCTTTTTCCTATGTCAAAAGTTTTAGTTTTCGGGGGTAATAGCTACATATGTTGAGAAAATGAAGATATTAGACTATTTTATGATTGCAAATGGTAAAGAATGTGATTAAAGGCTCTTTTCCTATGTCAAAAGTTTTAGTTTTCGAGGGTAATAGCTACGTATGTTGAAAAAATGAAGATATTAGACTATTTTATGATTGCAAATGGTAAACAATGTGATTAAAGGCTCTTTTTTCTATTTCAAAAGTTTTAGTTTTCGAGGGTAATAGCTACGTATGTTGATAAAATGAAGATATTAGACTATTTTATGATTGCAAATGGTAAAGAATGTGATTAAAGGCTCTTTTCCTATTTCAAAAGTTATAGTTTTCGAGGGTGATAGCTACGTATGTTGAAAAAATGAAGATATTAGACTATTTTATGATTGCAAATGGTAAAGAATGTGATTAAAGGCTCTTTTTCTATTTCAAAAGTTTTAGTTTTCGAGGGTAACAGCTACGTATGTTGAAAAAATGAAGATATTAGACTAGTTTATGATTGCACATGGTAAAGAATGTGATTGAAGGCTCTTTTTTCTATTTCAAAAGTTTTAGTTTTCGAGGGTAATAGCTACGTATGTTGAAAAAATGAAGATATTAGACAATTTTATGATTGCAAATGGTAAAGAATGTGATTAAAGGCTCTTTTCCTATTTCAAAAGTTATAGTTTTCGAGGGTGATAGCTACGTATGTTGAAAAAATGAAGATATTAGACTATTTTATGATTGCAAATGGTAAAGAATGTGATTAAAGGCTCTTTTTCTAGTTCAAAAGTTTTAGTTTTCGAGGGTAACAGCTTTGTCCGTGGAAAAAATGAAGATATTAGACAATTTTATGATTGCACATGGTAAAGAATGTGATGAAAGGCTCTTTTCCTATTTCAAAAGTTTTAGTTTTTGAGGGTAATAGCTACGTATGTTGAAAAAATGATGATATTAGACTATTTTATGATTGCATATGGTAAAGAATGTGATTAAAGGCTCTTTTTCCTATGTCAAAAGTTTTAGTTTTCGGGGGTAATAGCTACATATGTTGAGAAAATGAAGATATTAGACTATTTTATGATTGCAAATGGTAAAAAATGTGATTAAAGGCTCTTTTCCTATGTCAAAAGTTTTAGTTTTCGAGGGGTAATAGCTACGTATGTTGAAAAAATGAAGATATTAGACAATTTTATGATTGCAAATGGTAAACAATGTGATTAAAGGCTCTTTTTTCTATTTCAAAAGTTTTAGTTTTCGAGGGTAATAGCTACGTATGTTGAAAAAATGAAGATATTAGACTATTTTATGATTGCAAATGGAAAAGAATGTGATTAAAGGCTCTTTTCCTATTTCAAAAGTTATAGTTTTCGAGGGTGATAGCTACGTATGTTGAAAAAATGAAGATATTAGACTATTTTATGATTGCAAATGGTAAAGAATGTGATTAAAGGCTCTTTTCCTATTTCAAAAGTTTTAGTTTTCGAGGGTAATAGCTTTGTCTGTGGAAAAAATGAAGATATTAGACAATTTTATGATTGCAAATGGTAAAGAATGTGATTAAAGGCTCTTTTCCTATTTCAAAAGTTTTAGTTTTCGAGGGTAATAGCTACGTATGTTGAAAAAATGAAGAAATTAGACAATTTTATGATTGCACATGGTAAAGAATGTAATTAAAGGCTCTTTTCCTATTTCAAAAGTTTTAGTTTTCGAGGGTAATAGCTACGTATGTTGAAAAAATGAAGATATTAGACTATTTTATGATAGCAAATGGTAAAGAATGTGATTAAAGGCTCTTTTCCTGTTTCAAAAGTTTTAGTTTTCGAGGGTAATAGCTATGTATGTTGAAAAAATGAAGATATTAGACTATTTTATGATTGCAAATGGTAAAGAATGCGATTATAAGGCTCTTTTCCTATTTCAAAAGTTATAGTTTTCGAGAGTAAGAGCTTTGTCTGTGAAAAAAAATGAAGATATTAGACTATTTTATGATTGCACATGGTAAAGAAAGTGATTAAAGGCTCTTTTCCTATGTCAAAAGTTTTAGTCTTCGAGGGTAATAGCTTTGTCTGTGGAAAAATTGAAGATATTAGACAATTTTATGATTGTATATGGTAAAGAATGTGATTAAAGGCTCTTTTCCTATTTCAAAAGTTTTAGTTTGCGAGGGTAATAGCTAAGAATGTTGAAAAAATGAAGATATTAGACTATTTTATGATTGCACATGGTAAAGAATGTGATTAAAAGCTCTTTTCCTATGTCAAAAGTTTTAGTTTTCGAGGGTAATAGCTACGTATGTTGAAAAAATGAAGATATTAGAGTATTTTATGATTGCACATGGTAAAGAATGTGATTAAAAGCTCTTTTCCTATGTCAAAAGTTTTAGTTTTCGAGGGTAATAGCTACGTATGTTGAGAAAATGAAGATATTAGACTATTTTATGATTGCAAATGGTAAACAATGTGATTAAAGGCTCTTTTCCTATTTCAAAAGTTTTAGTTTTCGAGGGTAATAGCTAGGTCTGTGGAAAAAATGAAGATATTAGACTATTTTATGATTGCACATGGTAAAGAATGTGATTAAAGGCTCTTTTCCTATTTCAAAAGTTTTAGTTTTCGAGGGTAATATCTACGTATGTTGAAAAAAATGAAGATATTAGACCATTTTATGATTGCAAATGGTAAAGAATGTGATTTAAAGGCTCTTTTCCTATTTCAAAAGTTTTAGTTTTCGAGGGTAATAGCTACATATGTTGAAAAAATGAAGATATTACACAATTTTATGATTGCAAATGGTAAAGAATGTGATTAAAGGCTCTTATCCTTTGTCAAAAGTTTTAGTTTTCGAGGATAATAGCTATGTCTGTTGAAAAAATGAAGATATTAGACTATTTCATGATTGCACATGGTAAAGAATGCGATTAAAGGCTCTTTTCCTATTTCAAAAGTTTTAGTTTTCGAGGGTAATAGCTACCTATGTTGAAAAAATGATGATATTAGACTATTTTATGATTGCAAATGGTAAAGAATGTGATTAAAGGCTCTTTTCCTATTTCAAAAGTTTTAGTTTTCGAGGGTAATAGCTACGTATGTTGAAAAAATGAAGATATTAGACTATTTTATGATTGCAAATGGTAAAGAATGTGATTAAAGGCTCTTTTCCTATTTTAAAAGTTTTAGTTTTCAAGGGTAATAGCTATGTCTATTGAAAAAATGAAGATATTAGACTATTTCATGATTGCACATGGTAAAGAATCTGATTAAAGGCTCTTTTCCTATTTCAAAAGTTTTAGTTTTCGAGGATAATAGCTACGTATGTTGAAAAAATGAAGATATTAGACAATTTTATGATTGCACATGGTAAAGAATGTGATTAAAGGCTCTTTTCCTATGTCAAAAGTTTTAGTTTTCGGGGGGGTAAGAGCTTTGTCCGTGGAAAAAATGAACATATTAGACAATTTTTTGATGGCACATGGTAAAGAATGTGATTAAAGGCTCTTTTCCTATTTCAAAAGTTTTAGTTTTCGAGGGTAATAGCTACGTATGTTGAAAGAATGAAGATATTAGACTATTTTATGATTGCAAATGGTAAAGAATGTGATTAAAGGCTCTTTTCCTATGTCAAAAGTTTTAGTTTTCAAGGGT
>NW_027063124.1:0-46000 GCF_032884065.1 Artemia franciscana
GTTTTCGAGGGTAATAGCTACGTATGTTGAAAAAATGAAGATATTAGACTATTTTATGATTGCAAATAGTAAAGAATGTGATTAAAGGCTCTTTTCCTATTTCAAAAGTTTTAGTTTTCGAGGGTAATAGCTACGTATGTTGAAAAAATGAAGATATTAGACTATTTTATGATTGCACATAGTAAAGAATGTGATTAAAGGCTCTTTTTTAAAGGCTCTTTTCCTATTTCAAAAGTTTTAGTTTTCGAGGGTAATTGCTACGTATGTTGAAAAAATGAAGATATTAGACTATTTTATGATTGCACATAGTAAAGAATGTGATTAAAGGCTGTTTTCCTATTTCAAAAGTTTTAGTTTTCAAGGGTAATAGCTACGTATTTTGAAAAAATGATGATATTAGACTATTTTATGATTGCAAATGGTAAAGAATGTGCTTAAAGGCTCTTTTCCTATTTCAAAAGTTTTAGTTTTCGAGGGTAATAGCTACTTATGTTTAAAAAATGAAGATATTAGACTATTTTATGATTGCAAATGGTAAAGAATGTGATTAAAGGCTCTTTTCCTATTTCAAAAGTTTTAGTTTTCGAGGGTAATAGCTACGTATGTTGAAAAAATGAAGATATTAGACTATTTTATGATTGCAAATGGTAAAGAATGTGATTAAAGGCTCTTTTCCTATTTCAAAAGTTTTAGTTTTCGAGGGTAATAGCTACGTATGTTGAAAAAATGAAGATATTAGACTATTTTATGATTGCAAATGGTAAAGAATGTGATTAAAGGCTCTTTTCCTATTTCAAAAGTTTTAGTTTTCGAGGGTAATAGCTACGTATGTTGAAAAAATGAAAATATTAGACTATTTTATGATTGCAAATGGTAAAGAATGTGATTAAAGGCTATTTTCCTATGTCAAAAGTTTTAGTTTTCGAGGGTAATAGCTACGTATGTTAAAAAAATGAAGATATTAGACAATTTTATGATTGCACATGGTAAAGAATGTGATTAAAGGCTCTTTTCCTACTTCAAAAGTTTAAGTTTTCGAGGGTAATAGCTATTTATGTTGAAAAAATGAAGATATTAGACCATTTTATGATTGCAAATGGTAAAGAATGTGATTAAAGGCTCTTTTCCTATTTCAAAAGTTTTAGTTTTCGAGGGTAATAGCTACTTATGTTTAAAAAATGAAGATATTAGACTATTTTATGATTGCAAATGGTAAAGAATGTGATTGAAGGCTCTTTTCCTATTTCAAAAGTTTTAGTTTTCGAGGGTAATAGCTACGTATGTTGAAAAAAAGAAAATATTAGACTATTTTATGATTGCAAATGGTAAAGAATGTGATTAAAGGCTCTTTTCCTATGTCAAAAGTTTTAGTTTTCGAGGGTAATAGCTACGTATGTTGAAAAAATGAAGATATTAGACAATTTTATGATTGCACATGGTAAAGAATGTGATTAAAGGCTCTTTTCCTACTTCAAAAGTTCAAGTTTTCGAGGGTAATAGCTACTTACGTTGAAAAAATGAAGATATTAGACTATTTTATGATTGCAAATGGTAAAGAATGTGATTAAAGGCTCTTTTCCTATTTCAAAAGTTTTAGTTTTCGAGGGTAATAGCTACGTATGTTGAAAAAATGAAGATATTAGACTATTTTATGATTGCAAATGGTAAAGAATGTGATTAAAGGCTCTTTTCCTATTTCAAAAGTTTTATTTTTTGAGGGTAATAGCTACGTATGTTGAAAAAATGAAGATATTAGACTATTTTATGATTGCAAATGGTAAAGAATGTGATTAAAGGCTCTTTTCCTATTTCAAAAGTTTTAGTTTTCGAGGGTAATAGCTACGTATGTTGAAAAAATGAAGATATTAGACTATTTTATGATTGCAAATGGTAAAGAATGTGATTAAAGGCTCTTTTCCTATGTCAAAAGTTTTAGTTTTCGAGGTTAATAGCTACGTATGTTGAAAAAATGAAGATATTAGACAATTTTATGATTGCACATGGTAAAGAATGTGATTAAAGGCTCTTTTCCTATTTCAAAAGTTTTAGTTTTCGAGGGTAATAGCTATGTATGTTGAAAAAATGAAGATATTAGACTATTTTATGATTGCACATGGTAAAGAATGTGATTAAAGGTTCTTTTCCTATTTCAAAAGTTTTAGTTTTCGAGGGTAATAGCTACGTATGTTGAAAAAATGAAGATATTACACAATTTTATGATTGCAAATGGTAAAGAATATGATTAAAGGCTCTTTTCCTATGTCAAAAGTTTTAGTTTTCGAGGGTAATAGCTACGTATGTTGAAAAAATGAAGATATTAGACTATTTTATGATTGCAAATGGTAAAGAATGTGATTAAAGGCTCTTTTTCTATTTCAAAAGTTTTAGTTTTCGAGGGTAATAGATATGTCTGTGGAAAAAATGAAGATATTAGACTATTTTATGATTGCACATGGTAAAGAATGTGATTAAAGGCTCTTTTCCTATTTCAAAAGTTTTAGTTTTCGGGGTTAAGAGCTGAGTATGTTGAAAAAATGAAGATATTAGACTATTTTATGATTGCACATGGTAAAGAATGTAATTAAAGGCTCTTTTCCTATTTCAAAAGTTTTAGTTTTCGGGGGTAAGAGCTACGTATGTTGAATTAATGAAGATATTAGACTATTTTATGATTGCACATGGTAAAGAATGTGATTAAAGGCTCTTTTCCTATTTCAAAAGTTTTAGTTTTCGAGGGTAATAGCTACGTATGTTGAAAAAATGAAGATATTAGACTGTTTTATGATTGCACATGGTAAAGAATGTGATTAAAGGCTCTTTTCCTATTTCAAAAGTTTTAGTTTTCGAGGGTAATAGCTACATATGTTGAAAAAATGAAGATAGTAGACTATTTTATGATTGCAAAAGGTACAAAATGTGATTAAAGGATCTTTTCCTATTTCAAAAGTTTTAGTTTTCGAGGGTAATAGCTACGTATATTGAAAAAATGAAGATATTAGACTATTTTATGATTGCAAATGGTAAAGAATGTGATTAAAGGCTCTTTTCCTATTTCAAAAGTTTTAGTTTTCGAGGGTAAGAGCTTTGTCTGTGGAAAAAATGAAGATATTAGACTATTTTATGATTACAAATGGTAAAGAATCTGATTAAAGGCTCTTTTCCTAATTCAAAAGTTTTAGTTTTCGAGGGTAATAGCTATGTCTGTGGAAAAAATGAAGATATTAGACTATTTTATGATTGCACATGGTAAAGAATGTGATTAAAGGCTCTTTTCCTATTTCAAAAGTTTTAGTTTTCGGGGGTAAGAGCTACGTATGTTGAAAAAATGAAGATATTAGACTATTTTATGATTACACATGGTAAAGAATGTGATTAAAGGCTCTTTTCCTATTTCAAAAGTTTTAGTTTTCGAGGGTAATAGCTATGTCTGTGGAAAAGATGAAGATATTAGACTATTTTATGATTGCACATGGTAAAGAATGTGATTAAAGGCTCTTTTCCTATTTCAAAAGTTTTAGTTTTCGGGGGTAAGAGCTACGTATGTTGAAAACATGAAGATATTAGACTATTTTATGATTGCACATGGTAAAGAATGTGATTAAAGGCTCTTTTCCTATTTCAAAAGTTTTAGTTTTCGGGGGTAAGACCTACGTATCTTGGAAAAATGAAGATATTAGACTATTTTATGATTGCACATGGTAAAGAATGTGATTAAAGGCTCTTTTCCTATTTCAAAAGTTTTAGTTTTCGAGGGTAATAGCTACGTATGTTGAAAATATTAGGATATTAGACTATTTTATGATTGCAAATGGTAAAGAATGTGATTAAAGGCTCTTTTCCTATGTCAAAAGTTTTAGTTTTCGAGGGTAATAGCTACGTCTGTGAAAAAAATGAAGATATTAGACAATTTTATGATTGCACATGGTAAAGAATGTGATTAAAGGCTCTTTTTCTATTTCAAAAGTTTTAGTTTTCGATGGTAATAGCTTTGTCTGTGGAAAAAATGAAGATATTAGACAATTTTATGATTGCACATGGTAAAGAATGTGATTAAAGGCTCTTTTCCTATTTAAAAATTTTTAGTTTTCGAGGGTGATAGCTACGTATGTTGAAAAAATGAAGATATTAGACAATTTTATGATTGCAAATGGTAAAGAATGTGATTAAAGGCTCTTTTCCTATTTCAAAAGTTTTAGTTTTCAAGGGTAATAGCTATGTCTGTGGAAAAAAGAAGATATTAGACTATTTTATGATTGCACATGGTAAAGAATGTGATTAAAGGCTCTTTTCTTATGTCAAAAGTTTTAGTTTTCGAGAGTAATAGCTTTGTCTGTGGAAAAAATGAAGATATTAGACAATTTTATGATTGCACATGGTAAAGAATGTGATTAAAGGCTCTATTCCTATTTCAAAAGTTTTAGTTTTGGAGGGTAATAGCTATGTCTGTGGAAAAAATGAAGATATTAGACTATTTTATGATTGCACATGGTAAAGAATGTGATTAAAGGCTCTTTTCCTATGTCAAAAGTTTTAGTTTTCGAGGGTAATAGCTACGTATGTTGAAAAAATGAAGATATTAGACTATTTTATGATTGCAAATGGTAAAGAATGTGATTAAAGGCTCTTTTCCTATTTCAAAAGTTTTAGTTTTCGAGGGTAATAGCTATGTCTGTGGAAAAAATGAAGATATTAGACTATTTTATGATTGTACATGGTAAGGAATGTGATTAAAGGCTCTTTTCCTATGTCAAAAGTTTTAGTTTTCGAGGGTAATAGCTACGTATGTTGAAAAAATGAAGATATTAGACTATTTTATGATTGCAAATGGTAAAGAATGTGATTAAAGGCTCTTTTCCTATTTCAAAAGTTTTAGTTTTCGAGGGTAATAGCTACGTATGTTGAAAAAATGAAGATATTAGACTATTTTATGATTGCAAATGGTAAAGAATGTGATTAAAGGCTCTTTTCCTATTTCAAAAGTTTTAGTTTTCGAGGGTAATAGCTATGTCTGTGGAAAAAATGAAAATATTAGACTATTTTATTATTGCACATGGTAAAGAATGTGATTAAAGGCTCTTTTCTTATGTCATAAGTTTTAGTTTTCAAGGGTAATAGATTTGTCTGTGGAAAAAATGAAGATATTAGACAATTTTATGATTGCACATGGTAAAGAATGTGATTAAAGGCTCTATTCCTATTTCAAAAGTTTTAGTTTTCGAGGGTAATAGCTATGTCTGTGGAAAAAATGAAGATATTAGACTATTTTATGATTGCACATGGTAAAGAATGTGATTAAAGGCTCTTTTACTATGTCAAAAGTTTTAGTTTTCGAGGGTAATAGCTACGTATGTTGAAAAAATGAAGATATTAGACTATTTTATGATTGCAAATGGTAAAGAATGTGATTAAAGGCTCTTTTCCTATTTCAAAAGTTCTAGTTTTCGAGGGTAATAGCTATGTCTGTGGAAAAAATGAAGATATTAGACTATTTTATGATTGCACATGGTAAAGAATGTGATTAAAGGCTCTTTTCCTATGTCAAAAGTTTTAGTTTTCGAGGGTAATAGCTACGTATGTTGAAAAAAGAAAGATATTAGACTATTTTATGATTGCAAATGGTAAAGAATGTGATTAAAGGCTCTTTTCCTATTTCAAAACTTTTATTTTCCGAGGGTAATAGCTATGTCTGTGGAAAAAATGAAGATATTAGACTATTTTATGATTGCACATGGTAAAGAATGTGATTAAAGGCTCTTTTCCTATGTTAAAAGTTTTAGTTTTCGAGGGTAATAGCTACGTATGTTAAAAAAATGAAGATATTAGACTATTTTATGATTGCAAATGGTAAAGAATGTGATTAAAGGCTCTTTTCCTATTTGAAAAGTTTTAGTTTTCGGGGGTAAGAGCTTTGTCTGTGGAAAAAATGAAGATATTAGACAATTTCATGATTGCACATGGTAAAGAATGTGATTAAAGGCTCTTTTCCTATTTCAAAAGTTTTAGTTTTCGAGGGTAATAGCTACGTATGTTGAACAAATGAAGATATTAGACAATGTTATGATTGCACATGGTAAAGAATGTGATTAAAGGCTCTTTTCCTATTTCAAAAGTTTTAGTTTTCGAGGGTAATAGCTACGTATGTTGAAAAAATGAAGATATTAGACAATTTTATGATTGCACATGGTAAAGAATGTGATTAAAGGCTCTTTTCCTATTTCAAAAGCTTTAGTTTTCGAGGGTAATAGCTACGTATGTTGAAAAAATGAAGATATTAGACTATTTTATGATTGCAAATAGTAAAGATTGTGATTAAAGGCTCTTTTCCTATTTCAAAAGTTTTAGTTTTCGAGGGTATAGCTACGTATTTTGAAAAAATGAAGATATTAGACTATTTTATGATTGCACATAGTAAAGAATGTGATTAAAGGCTCTTTTCCTATTTCAAAAGTTTTAGTTTTCGTGGGTAATAGCTACGTATGTTGAAAAAATGAAGATATTAGACTATTTTATGATTGCAAATGGTAAAGAATGTGATTAAAGGCTCTTTTCCTATTTCAAAAGTTTTAGTTTTCGAGGGTAATAGCTACTTATGTTTAAAAAATGAAGATATTAGACTATTTTATGATTGCAAATGGTAAAGAATGTGATTAAAGGCTCTTTTCCTATTTCAAAAGTTTTAGTTTTCGAGGGTAATAGCTACGTATGTTGAAAAAATGAAGATATTAGACAATTTTATGATTGCACATGGTAAAGAATGTGATTAAAGGCTCTTTTCCTACTTCAAAAGTTTAAGTTTTCGAGGGTAATAGCTATGTATGTTGAAAAAATGAAGATATTAGACTATTTTATGATTGCAAATGGTAAAGAATGTGATTAAAGGCTCTTTTCCTATTTCAAAAGTTTTAGTTTTCGAGGGTAATAGCTATGTCTGTTGAAAAAATGAAGATATTAGACTATTTTATGATTGCACATGGTAAAGAATGTGATTAAAGGCTCTTTTCCTATTTCAAAAGTTTTAGTTTTCGGGGGTAAGAGCTGAGTATGTTGAAAAAATGAAGATATTACACTATTTTATGATTGCACATGGTAAAGAATGTGATTAAAGGCTCTTTTCCTATTTCAAAAGTTTTAGTTTTCGGGGGTAAGAGCTACGTATGTTGAATAAATGAAGATATTAGACTATTTTATGATTGCACATGGTAAAGAATGTGATTAAAGGCTCTTTTCCTATTTCAAAAGTTTTAGTTTTCGAGGGTAATAGCTACATATGTTGAAAAAATGAAGATATTAGACTATTTTATGATTGCAAAAGGTACAAAATGTGATTAAAGGATCTTTTCCTATTTCAAAAGTTTTAGTTTTCGAGGGTAATAGCTACGTATGTTGAAAAAATGAAGATATTAGACTATTTTATGATTGCAAATGGTAAAGAATGTGATTAAAGGCTCTTTTCCTATTTCAAAAGTTTTAGTTTTTTAGGGTAATAGCTACGTATGTTGAAAAAATGAAGATATTAGACTATTTTATGATTGCAAATGGTAAAGAATGTGATTAAAGGCTCTTTTCCTATTTCAAAAGCTTTAGTTTTCGAGGGTAATAGCTACGTATGTTGAAAAAATGAAGATATTAGACTATTTTATGATTGCACATGGTAAAGAATGCGATTAAAGGCTCTTTTCCTATTTCAAAAGTTTTAGTTTTCGAGGGTAATAGCTACGTATGTTGAAAAAAACGAAGATATTAGACTATTTTATGATTGCAAATGGTAAAGAATGAGATTAAACTCTCTTTTCCTATTTTAAAAGTTTTAGCTTTCGAGGGTAATAGCTTTGTCTGTGGAAAAAATGAAGATATTAGACAATTTTATGATTGCACATGGTAAAGAATGTGATTAAAGGCTCTTTTCCTATTTCAAAAGTTTTAGTTTTCGAGGGTAATAGCTACGTATGTTGAAAAAATGAAGATATTAGACTATTTTATGATTGCAAATGGTAAAGAATGTGATTAAAGGCTCTTTTCCTATTTCAAAAGTTTTAGTTTTCGAGGGTAATACCTTTGTCTGTGGAAAAAAATGAAGATATTAGACAATTTTATGATTACACATGGTAAAGAATGTGATTAAAGGCTCTTTTCCGATTTCAAAAGTTTTAGTTTTCGAGGGTAATAGCTACATATGTTGAAAAAATGAAGATATTAGACTATTTTATGATTGCAA
Organism: Artemia franciscana; assembly: GCF_032884065.1. Classification (NCBI taxonomy): domain Eukaryota; kingdom Metazoa; phylum Arthropoda; class Branchiopoda; order Anostraca; family Artemiidae; genus Artemia; species Artemia franciscana. Next base: position 8,216 of record NW_027063124.1, read on the forward strand.
AAGGTACAAAATGTGATTAAAGGATCTTTTCCTATTTCAAAAGTTTTAGTTTTCGAGGGTAATAGCTACGTATGTTGAAAAAATGAAGATATTAGACTATTTTATGATTGCAAATGGTAAAGAATGTGATTAAAGGCTCTTTTCCTATTTCAAAAGTTTTAGTTTTTTAGGGTAATAGCTACGTATGTTGAATAAATGAAGATATTAGACTATTTTATGATTGCAAATGGTAAAGAATGTGATTAAAGGCTCTTTTCCTATTTCAAAAGCTTTAGTTTTCGAGGGTAATAGCTACGTATGTTGAAAAAATGAAGATATTAGACTATTTTATGATTGCACATGGTAAAGAATGCGATTAAAGGCTCTTTTCCTTTTTCAAAAGTTTTAGTTTTCGAGGGTAATAGCTACGTATGTTGAAAAAAAGAAGATATTAGACTATTTTATGATTGCACATGGTAAAGAATGTGATTAAAGGCTCTTTTCCTATTTCAAAAGTTTTAGTTTTCGAGGGTAATAGCTACGTATGTTGAAAAAAACGAAGATATTAGACTATTTTATGATTGCAAATGGTAAAGAATGAGATTAAACTCTCTTTTCCTATTTTAAAAGTTTTAGCTTTCGAGGGTAATAGCTTTGTCTGTGGAAAAAATGAAGATATTAGACAATTTTATGATTGCACATGGTAAAGAATGTGATTAAAGGCTCTTTTCCTATTTCAAAAGTTTTAGTTTTCGAGGGTAATAGCTACGTATGTTGAAAAAATGAAGATATTAGACTATTTTATGATTGCAAATGGTAAAGAATGTGATTAAAGGCTCTTTTCCTATTTCAAAAGTTTTAGTTTTCGAGGGTAATACCTTTGTCTGTGGAAAAAAATGAAGATATTAGACAATTTTATGATTACACATGGTAAAGAATGTGATTAAAGGCTCTTTTCCTATTTCAAAAGTTTTAGTTTTCGAGGGTAATAGCTACGTATGTTGAAAAAATGAAGATATTAGACTATTTTATGATTGCAAATGGTAAAGAATGTGATTAAAGGCTCTTTTCCTATGTCAAAAGTTTTAGTTTTCGAGGGTAATAGCTACGTATGTTGAAAAAATCACAATTTTATGATTGCACATGGTAAAGAATGTGATTAAAGGCTGTTTTCCTATTTCAAAAGTTTTAGTTTTCAAGGGTAATAGCTACGTATTTTGAAAAAATGAAGATATTAGACTATTTTATGATTGCAAATGGTAAAGAATGTGATTAAAGGCTCTTTTCCTATTTCAAAAGTTCTAGTTTTCGAGGGTAATAGCTACTTATGTTTAAAAAATGAATATATTAGACTATTTTATGATTGCAAATGGTAAAGAATGTGATTAAAGGCTCTTTTCCTATTTCAAAAGTTTTAGTTTTCGAGGGTAATAGCTACGTATGTTGAAAAAATGAAGATATTAGACTATTTTATGATTGCAAATGGTAAAGAATGTGATTAAAGGCTCTTTTCCTATTTCAAAAGTTTTAGTTTTCGAGGGTAATAGCTACGTATGTTGAAAAAATGAAGATATTAGACTATTTTATGATTGCAAATGGTAAAGAATGTGATTAAAGGCTCTTTTCCTATTTCAAAAGTTTTAGTTTTCGAGGGTAATAGCTACGTATGTTGAAAAAATGAAAATATTAGACTATTTTATGATTGCAAATGGTAAAGAATGTGATTAAAGGCTATTTTCCTATGTCAAAAGTTTTAGTTTTCGAGGGTAATAGCTACGTATGTTGAAAAAAAGAATATATTAGACAATTTTATGATTGCACATGGTAAAGAATGTGATTAAAGGCTCTTTTCCTATTTCAAAAGTTTCAGTTTTCGAGGGTAATAGCTACATATGTTGAAAAAATGAAGATATTAGACTATTTTATGATTGCAAAAGGTACAAAATGTGATTAAAGAATCTTTTCCTATTTCAAAAGTTTTAGTTTTCGAGGGTAATAGCTACATATGTTGAAAAAATGAAGATATTAGACTATTTTATGATTGCAAATGGTAAAGAATGTGATTAAAGGCTCTTTTCCTATTTCAAAAGTTTTAGTTTTCGAGGGTAAGAGCTTTGTCTGTGGAAAAAATGAAGATATTAGACTATTTTATGATTGCAAATGGTAAAGAATGTGATTAAAGGCTCTTTTCCTATTTCAAAAGTTTTAGTTTTCGGGGGTAAGAGCTACGTATGTTGAATAAATGAAGATATTAGACAATTTTATGATTGCACATGGTAAAGAATTTGATTAAAGGCTCTTTTCCTATTTCAAATGTTTTAGTTTTCGAGGGTAATAGCTACATATGTTGAAAAAATGAAGATATTAGACTATTTTATGATTGCAAAAGGTACAAAATGTGATTAAAGGATCTTTTCCTATTTCAAAAGTTTTAGTTTTCGAGGGTAATAGCTACATATGTTGAAAAAATGAAGATATTAGACTATTTTATGATTGCAAATGGTAAAGAATGTGATTAAAGGCTCTTTTCCTATTTCAAAAGTTTTAGTTTTCGAGGGTAAGAGCTTTGTCTGTGGAAAAAATGAAGATATTAGACTATTTTATGATTGCAAATGGTAAAGAATGTGATTAAAGGCTCTTTCATATTTCAAAAGTTTTAGTTTTTTCAGGGTAATAGCTACGTATGTTGAAAAAATGAAGATATTAGACTATTTTATGATTGCAAATGGTAAAGAATGTGATTAAAGGCTCTTTTCCTATTTCAAAAGCTTTAGTTTTCGAGGGTAATAGCTACGTATGTTGAAAAAATGAAGATATTAGACTATTTTATGATTGCACATGGTAAAGAATGTGATTAAAGGCTCTTTTCCTATTTCAAATGTTTTAGTTTTCGAGGGTAATAGCTACATATGTTGAAAAAATGAAGATATTAGACTATTTTATGATTGCAATGGTAAAGAATGTGATTAAAGGCTCTTTTCCTATTTCAAAAGTTTTAGTTTTCGAGGGTAATAGCTACATATGTTGAAAAAATGAAGATATTAGACTATTTTATGATTGCAAATGGTAAAGAATGTGATTAAAGGCTCTTTTCCTATTTCAAAAGTTTTAGTTTTCGAGGGTAATAGCTTTGTCTGTGGAAAAAATGAAGATATTAGACTATTTTATGATTGCAAATGGTAAAGAATGTGATTAAAGGCTCTTTTCCTATTTCAAAAGTTTTAGTTTTCGAGGGTAATAGCTACGTATGTTGAAAAAATGAAGATATTAGACTATTTTATGATTGCAAATGGTAAAGAATGTGATTAAAGGCTCTTTTCCTATTTCAAAAGTTTTAGTTTTCGAGGGTAATAGCTACGTATGTTGAAAAAATGAAGATATTAGACTATTTTATGATTGCACATGGTAAAGAATGTGATTAAAGGCTCTTTTCCTATTTCAAAAGTTTTAGTTTTCGAGGGTAATAGCTACGTATGTTGAAAAAATGAAGATATTAGACTATTTTATGATTGCAAATGGTAAAGAATGTGATTAAAGGCTCTTTTCCTATTTCAAAAGTTTTAGTTTTCGAGGGTAATAGCTACGTATGTTGAAAAAATGAAGATATTAGACTATTTTATGATTGCAAATGGTAAAGAATGTGATTAAAGGCTCTTTTCCTATTTCAAAAGTTTTAGCTTTTCGAGGGTAATAGCTACGTATGTTGAAAAAATGAAGATATTAGACATTTTATGATTGCAAATGGTAAAGAATGTGATTAAAGGCTCTTTTCCTATTTCAAAAGTTTTAGTTTTCGAGGGTAATAGCTTTGTCTGTGGAAAAAATGAAGATATTAGACAATTTTATGATTGCACATGGTAAAGAATGTGATTAAAGGCTCTTTTCCTATTTCAAAAGTTTTAGTTTTCGAGGGTAATAGCTTTGTCTGTGGAAAAAATGAAGATATTAGACTATTTTATGATTGCACATGGTAAAGAATGTGATTAAAGGCTCTTTTCCTATTTCAAAAGTTTTAGTTTTCGAGGGTAATAGCTACGTATGTTGAAAAAATAAGATATTAGACTATTTTATGATTGCAAATGGTAAAGAATGTGATTAAAGGCTCTTTTCCTATGTCAAAAGTTTTAGTTTTCGAGGGTAATAGCTACGTATGTTGAAAAAATAAAGATATTAGACTATTTTATGATTGCAAATGGTAAAGAATGTGATTAAAGGCTCTTTTCCTATTTCAAAAGTTTTAGTTTTCGAGGGTAATAGCTACGTATGTTGAAAAAATGAAGATATTAGACAATTTTATGATTGCACATGGTAAAGAATGTGATTAAAGGCTCTTTTCCTATTTCAAAAGTTTTAGTTTTCGAGGGTAATAGCTTTGTCTGTGGAAAAATGAAGATATTAGACTATTTTATGATTGCACATGGTAAAGAATGTGATTAAAGGCTCTTTTCCTATTTCAAAAGTTTTAGTTTTCGAGGGTAATAGCTTTGTCTGTGGAAAAAATGAAGATATTAGACTATTTTATGATTGCACATGGTAAAGAATGTGATTAAAGGCTCTTTTCCTATTTCAAAAGTTTTAGTTTTCGAGGGTAATAGCTACGTATGTTGAAAAAATAAAGATATTAGACTATTTTATGATTGCAAATGGTAAAGAATGTGATTAAAGGCTCTTTTCCTATTTCAAAGTTTTAGTTTTCGAGGGTAATAGCTACGTATGTTGAAAAAATAAAGATAATAGACAATTTTATGATTGCACATGGTAAAGAATGTGATTAAAGGCTCTTTTCCTATTTCAAAAGTTTTAGTTTTAGAGGGTAATAGCTACATATGTTGAAAAAAATGAAAATATTAGACTATTTTATGATAGCAAATGGTAAAGAATGTGATTAAAGGGTCTTTTCCTCTGTCAAAAGTTTTAGTTTTCGAGGGTAATAGCTTTGTCTGTGGAAAAAATGAAGATATTAGACAATTTTATGATTGCACATGGTAAACAATGTGATTAAAGGCTCTTTTCCTATTTCAAAAGTTTTAGTTTTCGAGGGTATTAGCTACGTATGTTGAAAAAATGGAGAACTTAGACTATTTTATTATTGCAAATGGTAAAGAATGTGATTAAAGGCTCTTTTCCTATTTCAAAAGTTTTAGTTTTCGAGGGTAATAGCTTTGTCTGTGGAAAAAATGAAGATATTAGACAATTTTATGATTGCACATGGTAAAGAATGTGATTAAAGGCTCTTTTCCTATGTCAAAAATTTTATGAAAATACATTCAACCAAAAAAGAATAGCATACAATTACTTTTCATTTTGTAAATATTTTTACTTCTTAGCTGTTTAAGAGCTTAGATGGAAAAAATGTAAGAATTATTATATGCACAGTTTATTTAATACTAGCTGTCGGGGTGGTGCTTTGCGCCACCCCAACACCTAGTTGGTGGGGGCGCTTCCCCCCCCCCAAGCCCCCCCACGCGCGTAGGTCGTTACGAGCCATATTAGTTACGCGCCATTGTGGTTGTGTCCCTGTGTCCCACCTGTGAATATATATATATATATATATATATATATATATATATATATATATATATATATATATATATATATATATATATATATATATATATATATATATATATATATTTACGTAAAACTTGCGAATATACAACATTCTTGGCTGTCCCATTGTCTGTGCATATAAATAGATTGTCATGTTCACTGACTCTTGAACATGCAACATATAATTGTTCATGGGAAAAACAATCTGTATTCAGATCTATACCTCATTTTTCTAATTATTGTCATTGAGCTTTGTTGATGGTGATTGCTAATCGAACATTCCCTGTGTCCCCGTCGTCATTTATATATCTCCCTGTGCCCCTGGCGTCCCCGTTGTTGTTGTTTCCTTGTGTCCCGGTCGTCATTTGTTTCCCGGTGTCCCAGTCTGTAATTTTTCTTTGAGTGTCGCGGTCGTCATTATTATTCCCGTTGTCCCGGTCGTCATTTTTGTCCCGGTCGTCATTATTGTCCCGGTCTTCACTCGTGTTCCGGTGTCCCGGTTTGTAATTTCTCTTTGAGTGTCCTTGTCATCATTTATATTCCCTGTGTCCCGGTCGTCATTTGTTTCCCGGTGCTTTGTTGATGGTAATTGCTAATCAAACATTCCTTGTGTCTTGGTTGCTTTCTCTTTGAGTGTCCCGGTCGTCATTTATATTCCCTACTAGCTGTTGGGGTGGCGCTCCGCCACCCCAACACCTAGTCGGTAGGGGTGCTTCGCCCCCCCCCCTCCAAGCCCCCCCCGCGGGCACCAGTCGTTAGGCGCCATATTAGTTACGTGCCATTGTAGTTTTGTCCCTGTGTCCCACCTGTGAATATAGATAGATATATATATATATATTTTTAACTACGTAAAACTTGCGAATGTAGAACATTCTTGGCTGTCCCATTGTCTGTGCATATAAATAAATTGTCAGGTTTACCAACTCTTCAACATGCAACATATAATTGTCCATGGGAAAAACAATCTGTATTCAGATCTATACCTCATTATTCTAATGATTGCCCCTGAGCTTTGTTGATGGTGATTGCTAATCGAACATTCCCTGTGTCCCTGTCGTCATTTATATATCCCCCTGTCCCCCCGGCGTCCCCGTTGTTGTTGTTTCCCTGTGTCCCGGTCGTCATTTGTGTCCCGGTGTCCCAGTCTGTAATTTCTCTTTGAGTGTCTTGGTCGTCATTTATATTCCCTGTGTCCCGGTCGTCATTTTTGTCCCGGTCGTCATTTGTGTTCCGGTTTCCTGGTCTGTAATTTCTCTTTGAGTGTCCTGATCCCCATTTATATTCCCTGTGTCCCGGTTGTCATTTGTGTCCCGGTGCTTTGTTGATGGTGATTGCTAATCGAACATTCCTTGTGTCCCGGTCGCTTTCTCTTTTAGTGTCCCGGTTGTCATTTATATTCCCTATGTCCCGGTGTCCCGGTCGTCATTTGTTTCCCGATCTCCCAGTGTTTAATTTCGTCAATCAACAAACATGAGGTCAGTCGACACACAAACATGACGTCACTCGAAACACAGACACACAGACAACTTATTTTTATATATATAAGATGTCCCGTGTCCCGGTCGTCATTTGTGTCCCGATGTCCCGGTGTGTAATCTCGTCAATCTACAAACATGACGTCAGTCGACACACAAACATGACGTCACTCGACACACAGACAACTTATTTTTATATATATAGATAGATTCTTGGCTTTCCCATTGTCTGTGCATATACAAACCCTTATGTACTTATAATGACGTCATATGCAAACGCTCTTTTTACAAACAAACAAACATGCAAGCACACAACTCGTTTTTATATAGATAGATAGATAGATAGATACAATACAAATTAACTGCGTAAAACTTGCGAATATACAACATTCTTCGCTGTCCAATTGTTGCTGCACATAAATAGATTGTCAGGTTTACCGACCCTCGAACATGCAACGTACAATTGTCCATGGGAATAACAATCAATATTAAGATCTATACCACATTTTTGTAATGATTGACCTTGAGCTTTGTTGATGGTGATTGCAAATACTAATCAAATTGGGAATTGATTACGACTGGGACACAGGGAGTATAAATGACGACATAAGTGAAGATGACATAAAAACGACGACATAAAATATAAACGACGACATATAAATGAAGGACATAAGTAAAAAAAAAACTAAAAAAACTAAAAAAAGTAAAAACTACAAAAAAACTAAAAAGAAAAAAAGAGGAAAAATACAAAAATTTATTTCATCATATACCATTTCAAAAACGAATGTATATACAGACCCGGACACCGGGATACAAATGACGACCGGGACACAGGGAATATAAATAACGACCGGGGCACAGGGAAACAACTACAACGGGGACGCCGGGGGGGACAGGGGGATATATAAATGACGACGTGGACACAGGGAATGTTCGATAAAGCAATCACCATCAACAAAGCTCAAGGGAAATCATTAGAATCATGAGGTATAACTAAAAAAACTAAAAAAAAAGTAAAAAAACTAAAACCTAAAAAAAAAGACCAATTCAAAAACGAATGTATATACAGACCGGGACACCGGGACACAAATAACGACCGGGACGCAAGGAATATAAATGACGCCCCAGACCCTCAAAGAGAAATCACAGACTGGGACACCGGGACACATATGACGACCGGGACACAGGGAATATAAATGACGACCGGGACACAGGGACACAACTACAACGGGGACGCCGGGGGCACAGGGGGATATATAAGTAACGACGGCAACACGGGGAATCGTCGATTAGCAATCACCATCAACAAAGCTCAAGGGCAATCATTAGAATCATGAGGTATAGATCTGAATACGTGTGTCCCTGTGTCCCGGTCGTCATTTATATTCCCTGTGTCCCGGTCGTCATTTGTGTCCCGGTGTCTTGGTCTGTATATGCATTTGTTTTTCAATTGGTATATGATGAAATAAATTTTTGTGTTTTTCCCCTTTTTTTCTTTTTAGTTTTTTTTTGGTTTTTACCTTTTTTTTCAGTTTTTTTATTTTTTTTCTCTTTTCTTTTTATTTTTTTTTTGTGCAGGAGCTTCAGTTTTGGAAGCTATTTTTTTAAGCAGCTTGTTTTTAGCAGCTTCCTTGACTGTTGCCATTGTAGGTTCGCGCTACCCTAACACCTAGTTGGTTCGGGCGCTTCCTGTGTCCCGGTGTCCCGGTCGTCATTTGTGTCCCGGTGTCCCGGTCTGTATATACATTCGTTTTTGAATTGGTCTTTTTTTAGTTTTTAGTTTTTTAACTTTTTTTAGTTTTTTTAGTTATACCTAATGATTTTAATTATTGCCCCGTCGTCATTTATATATCCCCCTGTGCCCCCCAGCGTCCCTGTTGCAGTTGTGTCCCGGTCGTCATTTATATTCCCTGCGTCCCGGTCGTCATTTGTGTCCCGGTCTGTATATACATTCGTTTTTGAATCGGTAAATGATGAAATAATTTTTTTTGTTTTTCCCCTTTTTTCTTTTTAGTTTGTTTTTGGTTTTTACCTTTATTTTAGTTTTTTTTAGTTTTTTTTTTCTTTTTTCTTTTTCGTTTTTTTTGTGCAGCAGCTTCCTTTTAGGAACCTTTTTTTTTAGCAGTTTTTTTTGCTCAGCTTCCTCCATTGTAGGTTCTTCAGTCATTTTACAATTAAACATTTTTCCGTCCACAATATCTTTTTACAATTAAAAATTTGTCTTTGAACGATTTTCATAAATACCTGTAATGACGTCATCGTCATAACAATGACGACAACTAACTTCATGACGACATGACATGATGACATGACGTCACTCGACAGACACACAGACAAACAACTTATTTTTATATATATAGATTCCATGATCAAAAAGGGTTAGCCATCATCTTTAAAAATTCCCTATTTACAGATGAATTTTACCTGCCATTAGAAGAGTGTTGTAATGAGCTATGCTTGACGCTGTAAAATATTGGCTCCATTATAATGCGGCATAGAAATCTTCCCCTTGCAAAAGCCAGGGATTGAACCACGGCACCCGCGATTTGCAGAAACTGCTTAATCCACTCAGCTACCACAAGGGTATTTATAAACCCTTGTAGGCTTCTTACTCGTGTTTTTATTTCAGATTTGGGACATTCATCCGATCACATAACACTATTCCATGAATTATCTCTCACCATTCCATGAATTATCGAGACTGTTCATTCCTGAACAGTCTCAATTCGCTACTTTTAATTAATCACAGCGTGTGAGTAAAAAACTTAATATTGCAAAACCTATTTTGGGCTAAAAAGCAGCTGAATTATAGTTTGAAAGCTAAAAACAAACTTAAACTTAAAATTAATATCATAATGACTTTTATTATAATGACTTTTAATGACTTTTAATTATAACTTTTATTTCATTCTTTACCATTTGCAATCATAAAATTGTCTAATATCTTTATTTTTTCAACATACGTAGCTATTACCCTCGAAAACTAAAACTTTTGAAATAGGAAAAGAGCCTTTAATCACATTCTTTACCATGTGCAATCATAAAATAGTCTAATATCTTCATTTTTTCAACAGACATAGCTATTACCCTCGAAAATTAAAACTTTTGAAATAGGAAAAGAGCCTTTAATCACATTCTTTACCAATTGCAATCATAAAATAGTCTAATATCTTCATTTTTTCAACACACGTAGCTCTTACCCCCGAAAACTAAAACTTTTGAAATAGGAAAAGAGCCTTTAATCACATTCTTTACCATTTGCAATCATAAAATAGTCTAATATCTTCATTTTTTCAACATACGTAGCTATTACCCTCGAAAACTATAACTTTTGAAATAGTAAAAGAGCCTTTAATCACATTCTTTACCATGTGCAATCATAAAATAGTCTAATATCTTCATTTTTTCAACATACGTAGCTATTACCCTCGAAAACTAAAACTTTTGACATAGGAAAAGACCCTTTAAGCACATTCTTTACCATATGCAATCATACAATAGTCTAATATCTTCATTTTTCCAACATACGTAGCTATTACCCTCAAAAACTAAAACTTTTGAAATAGGAAAAGAGCCTTTAATCACATTCTTTACCATGTGCAATCATAAAATTGTCTAATATCTTCATTTTTTCAACATACGTAGCTATTACCCTCAAAAACTAAAACTTTTGACATAGGAAAAGAGCCTTTATTCACATTCTTTACCATTTGCAATCATAAAATAGTCTAATATCTTCATTTTTTCAACATACTTAGCTATTACCCTCGAAAACTAAAACTTTTGAAATAGGAAAAGAGCCTTTAATCACATTCTTTTCATGTGCAATCATAAAATTGTCTAATATCTTCATTTTTTCCACAGACAAAGCTATTACCCTCGAAAACTAAAACTTTTAAAATAGGAAAAGAGCCTTTAATCACATTCTTTACCATTTGCAATCATAAAATAGTCTAATATCTTCATTTTTTCAACAAACTTAGCTATTACCCCCCGAAAACTAAAACTTTTGAAATAGGAAAAGAGCCTTTAATCACATTCTTTACCATTTGCAATCATAAAATAGTCTAATATCTTCATTTTTTCAACATACGTAGCTATTACCATCGAAAACTAAAACCATTGACATAGGAAAAGAGCCTTTAATCACATTCTTTACCTATTGCAATCATAAAATAGTCTAATATCTTCAATTTTTTCAACATACGTAGCTATTACCCTCAAAAACTAAAACTTTTGAAATAGGAAAAGAGCCTTTAATCACATTCTTTACCATGTACAATCATAAAATAGTCTAATATCTTCATTTTTTCCACAGACATAGCTAGAGCCTTTAATCACATTCTTTACCATTTGCTATCATAAAATAGTCTAATATCTTCATTTTTTCAACATACGTAGCTATTACCCTCGAAAACTAAAACTTTTGACATAGGAAAAGAGCCTTTAATCACATTCTTTACCATTTGCAATCATAAAATAGTCTAATATCTTCATTTTTTAACATAAGTAGCTATTACCCTCGAAAACTAAAACTTTTGACATAGGAAAAGAGCCTTTACTCACATTCTTTACCATTTGCAATCATAAAATAGTCTAATATCTTCATTTTTTAACATACGTAGCTATTACCCTCGAAAACTAAAACTTTTGAAATAGGAAAAGAGCCTTTAATCACATTCTTTACCATTTGCAATCATAAAATAGTCTAATATCTTCATTTTTTCAACATACGTAGCTATTACCCTCGAAAACTAAAACTTTTGAAATAGGATAAGAGCCTTTAATCACAGATTTTACCATGTGCAATCATAAAATTGTCTAATATCTTCATTTTTTCTACATACGTAGCTCTTACCCTCGAAAATTAAAACTTTTGAAATAGGAAAAGAGCCTTTAATCACATTCTTTACCATGTGCAATCATAAAATTGTCTAATATCTTCATTTTTTCCACAGACAAAGCTATTACCCTCGAAAACTAAAACTTTTGAAATAGGAAAAGAGCCTTTAATCACATTCTTTACCATTTGCAATCATAAAATAGTCTAATATCATCATTTTTTCATCATACGTAGCTATTACCCTCAAAAATTAAAGCTTTTGAAATAGGAAAAGAGCCTTTAATCACATTCTTAACCATTTGCAATCATAAAATAGTCTAATATCTTCATTTTTCCAACATACGTTGCTATTACCCTCGAAAACTAAAACTTTTGAAATAGGAAAAGAGCCTTTAATCACATTCTTTACCATTTGCAATCATAAAATAGTCTAATATCTTCAGTTTTTCCACAGACAAAGCTATTACCCTCGAAAACTAAAACTTTTGAAATAGGAAAAGAGCCTTGAATCAAATTCTTTACCATTTGCAATCATAAAATAGTCTAATATCTTCATTTTCCAACATACGTTGCTATTACCCTCGAAAACTAAAGCTTTTGAAATAGGAAAAGAGCCTTTAATCACATTCTTTACCATTTGCAATCATAAAATAGTCTAATATCTTCAGTTTTTCTACAGACAAAGCTATTACCCTCGAAAACTAAAACTTTTGAAATAGGAAAAGAGCCTTTAATCACATTCTTTACCATTTGCAATCATAAAATAGTCTAATATCTTCATTTTTTCAACATACGTAGCTATTACCCTCGAAAACTAAAACTTTTGAAATAGGAAAAGAGCCTTTAATCACATTCTTTACCATTTGCAATCATAAAATAGTCTAATATCTTCATTTTTTTCAACATACATAGCTATTACCCTCGAAAACTAAATTTTTTGACATAGGAAAAGAGCCTTTAATCACATTCTTTACCATTTGCAATCATAAAATAGTCTAATATCTTAATTTTTTCAACATACGTAGCTATTACCCTCGAAAACTAAAACTTTTGACATAGGAAAAGAGCCTTTAATCACATTCTTTACCATTTGCAATCATAAAATAGTCTAATATCTTCATTTTTTCAACAAACTTAGCTATTACCCCCCGAAAACTAAAACTTTTGAAATAGGAAAAGAGGCTTTAATCACATTCTTTACCATTTGCAATCATGAAATAGTCTAATATCTCCATTTTTTCAACATACGTAGCTATTACCCGAAAACTAAAACTTGATAGGAAAAGAGCCTTTAATCACATTCTTTACCATTTGCAATCATAAAATAGTCTAATATCTTCATTTTTTCAACTTACGTAGCTATTACTCTCGAAAACTAAAACTAGGAAAAGAGCCTTTAATCACATTCTTTACCATTTGCAATCATAAAATAGTCTAATATCTTCATTTTTTAACATAAGTAGCTATTACCCTCGAAAACTAAAACTTTTGACATAGGAAAAGAGCCTTTAATCACATTCTTTACCATTTGCAATCATAAAATAGTCTAATATCTTCATTTTTTAACATACGTAGCTATTACCCTCGAAAACTAAAACTTTTGAAATAGGAAAAGAGCCTTTAATCACATTCTTTACCATTTGCAATCATAAAATAGTCTAATATCTTCATTTTTTAACATACGTAGCTATTACCCTCGAAAACTAAAACTTTTGAAATAGGAAAAGAGCCTTTAATCACATTCTTTACCATTTGCAATCATAAAATAGTCTAATATCTTCATTTTTTCTAACATACGTAGCTATTACCCTCGAAAACTAAAACTTTTGAAATAGGAAAAGAGCCTTTAATCACATTCTTTACCATGTGCAATCATAAAATTGTCTAATATCTTCATTTTTTCACATACGTAGCTATTACCCTCGAAAACTAAAACTTTTGAAATAGGAAAAGAGCCTTTAATCACATTCTTTACCATTTGCAATCATAAAATAGTCTAATATCTTCATTTTTTCACATACGTAGCTATTACCCTCGAAAAATTAAAACTTTTGAAATAGGAAAAGAGCCTTTAATCACATTCTTTACCATTTGCAATCATAAAATAGTCTAATATCTTCATTTTTCCAACATACGTTGCTATTACCCTCGAAAACTAAAACTTTTGAAATAGGAAAAGAGCCTTTAATCACATTCTTTACCATTTGCAATCATAAAATAGTCTAATATCTTCATTTTTCCACCATACGTAGCTATTACCCTCGAAAACTAAAACTTTTGAAATAGGAAAAGAGCCTTTAATCACATTCTTTACCATTTGCAATCATAAAATAGTCTAATATCTTCATTTTTCCAACATACGTTGCTATTACCCTCGAAAACTAAAGCTTTTGAAATAGGAAAAGAGCCTTTAATCACATTCTTTACCATTTGCAATCATAAAATAGTCTAATATCTTCAGTTTTTCCAGACAAACCTATTACCCTCGAAAACTAAAACTTTTGAAATAGGAAAAGAGCCTTTAATCACATTCTTTACCATTTGCAATCATAAAATAGTCTAATATCTTCATTTTTTCAACATACGTAGCTATTACCCTCGAAAACTAAAACTTTTGAAATAGGAAAAGAGCCTTTAATCACATTCTTTACCATTTGCAATCATAAAATAGTCTAATATCTTCATTTTTTTCAACATACATAGCTATTACCCTCGAAAACTAAAACTTTTGAAATAGGAAAAGAGCCTTTAATCACATTCTTTACCATTTGCAATCATAAAATAGTCTAATATCTTCATTTTTTCAACATACGTAGCTATTACCCTCGAAAACTAAAACTTTTGACATAGGAAAAGAGCCTTTAATCACATTCTTTACCATTTGCAATCATAAAATAGTCTAATATCTTCATTTTTTCAACATACTAGCTATTACCCTCGAAAACTAAAACTTTTGAAATAGGAAAAGAGCCTTTAATCACATTCTTTACCATTTGCAATCATAAAATAGTCTAATATCTTCATTTTTTCAACATACGTAGCTATTACCCGAAAACTAAAACTTTTGACATAGGAAAAGAGCCTTTAATCACATTCTTTACCATTTGCAATCATAAAATAGTCTAATATCTTCATTTTTTCAACATACGTAGCTATTACCCTCAAAAACTAAAACTTTTGAAATAGGAAAAGAGCCTTTAATCACATTCTTTACCATTACAATCATAAAATAGTCTAATATCTTCATTTTTTCAACATACGTAGCTATTACAAAATAAAACTTTTGAAATAGGAAAAGAGCCTTTAATCACATTCTTTACCATTTGCTATCATAAAATAGTCTAATATCTTCATTTTTTCAACATACGTAGCTATTACCCTCGAAAACTAAAACTTTTGACATAGGAAAAGAGCCTTTAATCACATTCTTTACCATTTGCAATCATAAAATAGTCTAATATCTTCATTTTTTAACATAAGTAGCTATTACCCTCGAAAACTAAAACTTTTGACATAGGAAAAGAGCCTTTAATCACATTCTTTACCATTTGCAATCATAAAATAGTCTAATATCTTCATTTTTTAACATACGTAGCTATTACCCTCGAAAACTAAAACTTTTGAAATAGGAAAAGAGCCTTTAATCACATTCTTTACCATTTGCAATCATAAAATAGTCTAATATCTTCATTTTTTCAACATACGTAGCTATTACCCTCGAAAACTAAAACTTTTGAAATAGGAAAGAGCCTTTAATCACATTCTTTACCATGTGCAATCATAAAATTGTCTAATATCTTCATTTTTTCACATACGTAGCTCTTACCCTCGAAAATAAAACTTTTGAAATAGGAAAAGAGCCTTTAATCACATTCTTTACCATGTGCAATCATAAAATTGTCTAATATCTTCATTTTTTCCACATACGTAGCTATTACCCTCGAAAACTAAAACTTTTGAAATAGGAAAAGAGCCTTTAATCACATTCTTTACCATTGCAATCATAAAATAGTCTAATATCTCATTTTTTCATCATACGTAGCTATTACCCTCGAAAACTAAAGCTTTTGAAATAGGAAAAGAGCCTTTAATCACATTCTTTACCATTTGCAATCATAAAATAGTCTAATATCTTCATTTTTTCCAACATACGTTGCTATTACCCTCGAAAACTAAAACTTTTGAAATAGGAAAAGAGCCTTTAATCACATTCTTTACCATTTGCAATCATAAAATAGTCTAATATCTTCATTTTTCCACAGACATAAGCTATTACCCTCGAAAACTAAAACTTTTGAAATAGGAAAAGAGCCTTTAATCAAATTCTTTACCATTTGCAATCATAAAATAGTCTAATATCTTCATTTTCCAACATACGCTATTACCCTCGAAAACTAAAACTTTTGAAATAGGAAAAGAGCCTTTAATCACATTCTTTACCATTTGCAATCATAAAATAGTCTAATATCTTCAGTTTTTCTACAACAAAGCTATTACCCTCGAAAACTAAAACTTTTGAAATAGGAAAAGAGCCTTTAATCACATTCTTTACCATTTGCAATCATAAAATAGTCTAATATCTTCATTTTTTCAACATACGTAGCTATTACCCTCGAAAACTAAAACTTTTGACATAGGAAAAGAGCCTTTAATCACATTCTTTACCATTTGCAATCATAAAATAGTCTAATATCTTCATTTTTTCAACATACATAGCTATTACCCTCGAAAACTAAATTTTTTGACATAGGAAAAGAGCCTTTAATCACATTCTTTACCATTTGCAATCATAAAATAGTCTAATATCTTCATTTTTTCAACATACGTAGCTATTACCCTCGAAAACTAAAACTTTTGACATAGGAAAAGAGCCTTTAATCACATTCTTTACCATTTGCAATCATAAAATAGTCTAATATCTTCATTTTTTCAACATACGTAGCTATTACCCTCGAAAACTAAAACTTTTGAAATAGGAAAAGAGCCTTTAATCACATTCTTTACCATTTGCAATCATAAAATAGTCTAATATCTTCATTTTTTCAACATACGTAGCTATTACCCTCGAAAACTAAAACTTTTGAAATAGGAAAAGAGCCTTTAATCACATTCTTTACCATGTGCAATCATAAAATAGTCTAATATCTTCATTTTTTCAACATACGTAGCTATTACCCTCGAAAACTAAAACTTTTGACATAGGAAAAGAGCCTTTAATCACATTCTTTACCATTTGCAATCATAAAATAGTCTAATATCTTCATTTTTTCAACATACGTAGCTATTACCCTCGAAAACTAAAACTTTTGACATAGGAAAAGAGCCTTTAATCACATTCTTTACCATGTGCAATCATAAAATAGTCTAATATCTTCATTTTTTCAACATACGTAGCTATTACCCTCGAAAACTAAAACTTTTGAAATAGGAAAAGAGCCTTTAATCACATTCTTTACCATTGCAATCATAAAATAGTCTAATATCTTCATTTTTTCAACATACGTAGCTATTACCCTCAAAAACTAAAACTTTTGACATAGGAAAAGAGCCTTTAATCACATTCTTTACCATTTGCAATCATAAAATAGTCTAATATCTTCATTTTTTCAACATACGTAGCTATTACCCTCGAAAACTAAAACTTTTGAAATAGGAAAAGAGCCTTTAATCACATTCTTTACCATTTGCAATCATAAAATAGTCTAATATCTTCATTTTTTCAACATACAGCTATTACCCTCGAAAACTAAAACTTTTGAAATAGGAAAAGAGCCTTTAATCACATTCTTTACCATTTGCAATCATAAAATAGTCTAATATCTTCATTTTTTCAACAACTTAGCTATTACCCTCGAAAACTAAAACTTTTGAAATAGGAAAAGAGCCTTTAATCACATTCTTTACCATTTGCAATCATAAAATAGTCTAATATCTTCATTTTTTCAACATTCGTAGCTATTACCCTCGAAAACTAAAACTTTTGAAATAGGAAAAGAGCCTTTAATCACATTCTTTACCATTGCAATCATAAAATAGTCTAATATCTTCATTTTTTCAACATACGTAGCTATTACCCTCGAAAACTAAAACTTTTGAAATAGGAAAAGAGCCTTTAATCACATTCTTTACCATGTGCAATCATAAAATAGTCTAATATCTTCATTTTTTCAACATACGTAGCTATTACCCTCGAAAACTAAAACTTTTGAAATAGGAAAAGAGCCTTTAATCACATTCTTTACCATTTGCTACAATCATAAAATAGTCTAATATCTTCATTTTTTCAACATACGTAGCTATTACCCTCGAAAACTAAAACTTTTGACATAGGAAAAGAGCCTTTAATCACATTCTTTACCATTTGCAATCATAAAATAGTCTAATATCTTCATTTTTTCAACATACGTAGCTATTACCCTCGAAAACTAAAACTTTTGAAATAGGAAAAGAGCCTTTAATCACATTCTTTACCATTTGCAATCATAAAATAGTCTAATATCTTCATTTTTTAACATACGTAGCTATTACCCTCGAAAACTAAAACTTTTGAAATAGGAAAAGAGCCTTTAATCACATTCTTTACCATTTGCAATCATAAAATAGTCTAATATCTTCATTTTTTCAACATACGTAGCTATTACCCTCGAAAACTAAAACTTTTGAAATAGGAAAAGAGCCTTTAATCACATTCTTTACCATTTGCAATCATAAAATAGTCTAATATCTTCATTTTTTCACATACGTAGCTATTACCCTCGAAAACTAAAACTTTTGAAATAGGAAAAGAGCCTTTAATCACATTCTTTACCATGTGCAATCATAAAATTGTCTAATATCTTCATTTTTTCACATACGTAGCTATTACCCTCGAAAACTAAAACTTTTGAAATAGGAAAAGAGCCTTTAATCACATTCTTTACCATTTGCAATCATAAAATAGTCTAATATCTTCATTTTTTCAACATACGTAGCTATTACCCTCGAAAACTAAAACTTTTGAAATAGGAAAAGAGCCTTTAATCACATTCTTTACCATTTGCAATCATAAAATAGTCTAATATCTTCATTTTTTCCAACATACGTAGCTATTACCCTCGAAAACTAAAACTTTTGAAATAGGAAAAGAGCCTTTAATCACATTCTTTACCATTTGCAATCATAAAATAGTCTAATATCTTCATTTTTTCCACAGACAAAGCTATTACCCTCGAAAACTAAAACTTTTGAAATAGGAAAAGAGCCTTTAATCACATTCTTTACCATTTGCAATCATAAAATAGTCTAATATCTTCATTTTTTCCAACATACGCTATTACCCTCGAAAACTAAAACTTTTGAAATAGGAAAAGAGCCTTTAATCACATTCTTTACCATTTGCAATCATAAAATAGTCTAATATCTTCATTTTTCCAACAAAGCTATTACCCTCGAAAACTAAAACTTTTGAAATAGGAAAAGAGCCTTTAATCACATTCTTTACCATTTGCAATCATAAAATAGTCTAATATCTTCATTTTTTCAACATACGTAGCTATTACCCTCGAAAACTAAAACTTTTGAAATAGGAAAAGAGCCTTTAATCACATTCTTTACCATTTGCAATCATAAAATAGTCTAATATCTTCATTTTTTCAACATACGTAGCTATTACCCTCGAAAACTAAAACTTTTGAAATAGGAAAAGAGCCTTTAATCACATTCTTTACCATTTGCAATCATAAAATAGTCTAATATCTTCATTTTTTCAACATACGTAGCTATTACCCTCGAAAACTAAAACTTTTGAAATAGGAAAAGAGCCTTTAATCACATTCTTTACCATTTGCAATCATAAAATAGTCTAATATCTTCATTTTTTCAACATACGTAGCTATTACCCTCGAAAACTAAAACTTTTGAAATAGGAAAAGAGCCTTTAATCACATTCTTTACCATGTGCAATCATAAAATTGTCTAATATCTTCATTTTTTCACATACGTAGCTATTACCCTCGAAAACTAAAACTTTTGAAATAGGAAAAGAGCCTTTAATCACATTCTTTACCATTTGCAATCATAAAATAGTCTAATATCTTCATTTTTTCACATACGTAGCTATTACCCTCGAAAACTAAAACTTTTGAAATAGGAAAAGAGCCTTTAATCACATTCTTTACCATTTGCAATCATAAAATAGTCTAATATCTTCATTTTTTCAACATACGTAGCTATTACCCTCGAAAACTAAAACTTTTGAAATAGGAAAAGAGCCTTTAATCACATTCTTTACCATTTGCAATCATAAAATAGTCTAATATCTTCATTTTTTCCAACATACGTAGCTATTACCCTCGAAAACTAAAACTTTTGAAATAGGAAAAGAGCCTTTAATCACATTCTTTACCATTTGCAATCATAAAATAGTCTAATATCTTCATTTTTTCCAACATACGCTATTACCCTCGAAAACTAAAACTTTTGAAATAGGAAAAGAGCCTTTAATCACATTCTTTACCATTTGCAATCATAAAATAGTCTAATATCTTCATTTTTTCCAACAAAGCTATTACCCTCGAAAACTAAAACTTTTGAAATAGGAAAAGAGCCTTTAATCACATTCTTTACCATTTGCAATCATAAAATAGTCTAATATCTTCATTTTTTCAACATACGTAGCTATTACCCTCGAAAACTAAAACTTTTGAAATAGGAAAAGAGCCTTTAATCACATTCTTTACCATTTGCAATCATAAAATAGTCTAATATCTTCATTTTTTCAACATACGTAGCTATTACCCTCGAAAACTAAAACTTTTGAAATAGGAAAAGAGCCTTTAATCACATTCTTTACCATTTGCAATCATAAAATAGTCTAATATCTTCATTTTTTCAACATACGTAGCTATTACCCTCGAAAACTAAAACTTTTGAAATAGGAAAAGAGCCTTTAATCACATTCTTTACCATTTGCAATCATAAAATAGTCTAATATCTTCATTTTTTCAACATACGTAGCTATTACCCTCGAAAACTAAAACTTTTGAAATAGGAAAAGAGCCTTTAATCACATTCTTTACCATTTGCAATCATAAAATAGTCTAATATCTTCATTTTTTCAACATACGTAGCTATTACCCTCGAAAACTAAAACTTTTGACATAGGAAAAGAGCCTTTAATCACATTCTTTACCATTTGCAATCATAAAATAGTCTAATATCTTCATTTTTTCAACATACGTAGCTATTACCCTCGAAAACTAAAACTTTTGACATAGGAAAAGAGCCTTTAATCACATTCTTTACCATTTGCAATCATAAAATAGTCTAATATCTTCATTTTTTCCAACATACGTAGCTATTACCCTCGAAAACTAAAACTTTTGAAATAGGAAAAGAGCCTTTAATCACATTCTTTACCATGTGCAATCATAAAATAGTCTAATATCTTCATTTTTTCAACATACGTAGCTATTACCCTCAAAAACTAAAACTTTTGAAATAGGAAAAGAGCCTTTAATCACATTCTTTACCATTTGCAATCATAAAATAGTCTAATATCTTCATTTTTTCAACATACGTAGCTATTACCCTCGAAAACTAAAACTTTTGAAATAGGAAAAGAGCCTTTAATCACATTCTTTACCATTTGCAATCATAAAATAGTCTAATATCTTCATTTTTTCAACATACTTAGCTATTACCCTCGAAAACTAAAACTTTTGAAATAGGAAAAGAGCCTTTAATCACATTCTTTACCATTTGCAATCATAAAATAGTCTAATATCTTCATTTTTTCCACAGACAGCTATTACCCTCGAAAACTAAAACTTTTGAAATAGGAAAAGAGCCTTTAATCACATTCTTTACCATTTGCAATCATAAAATAGTCTAATATCTTCATTTTTTCCAACATACGTAGCTATTACCCTCGAAAACTAAAACTTTTGACATAGGAAAAGAGCCTTTAATCACATTCTTTACCATTGCAATCATAAAATAGTCTAATATCTTCATTTTTTCAACATACGTAGCTATTACCCTCGAAAACTAAAACTTTTGAAATAGGAAAAGAGCCTTTAATCACATTCTTTACCATGTGCAATCATAAAATAGTCTAATATCTTCATTTTTTCAACATACGTAGCTATTACCCTCGAAAACTAAAACTTTTGAAATAGGAAAAGAGCCTTTAATCACATTCTTTACCATTTGCAATCATAAAATAGTCTAATATCTTCATTTTTTCAACATACGTAGCTATTACCCTCGAAAACTAAAACTTTTGACATAGGAAAAGAGCCTTTAATCACATTCTTTACCATTTGCAATCATAAAATAGTCTAATATCTTCATTTTTTCAACATACGTAGCTATTACCCTCGAAAACTAAAACTTTTGACATAGGAAAAGAGCCTTTAATCACATTCTTTACCATTTGCAATCATAAAATAGTCTAATATCTTCATTTTTTCAACATACGTAGCTATTACCCTCGAAAACTAAAACTTTTGACATAGGAAAAGAGCCTTTAATCACATTCTTTACCATTTGCAATCATAAAATAGTCTAATATCTTCATTTTTTCAACATACGTAGCTATTACCCTCGAAAACTAAAACTTTTGAAATAGGAAAAGAGCCTTTAATCACATTCTTTACCATTTGCAATCATAAAATAGTCTAATATCTTCATTTTTTCAACATACGTAGCTATTACCCTCGAAAACTAAAACTTTTGAAATAGGAAAAGAGCCTTTAATCACATTCTTTACCATGTGCAATCATAAAATAGTCTAATATCTTCATTTTTTCCACATACGTAGCTATTACCCTCGAAAACTAAAACTTTTGAAATAGGAAAAGAGCCTTTAATCACATTCTTTACCATTTGCAATCATAAAATAGTCTAATATCTTCATTTTTTCAACATACGTAGCTATTACCCTCGAAAACTAAAACTTTTGAAATAGGAAAAGAGCCTTTAATCACATTCTTTACCATTTGCAATCATAAAATAGTCTAATATCTTTTCATTTTTTATCAAAAGTACATAGCTATGTATGAAGATATTAGACTATTTTATGATGATTACCTTCGAAAACTAAAACTTTTGAAATAGGAAAAGAGCCTTTAATCACATTCTTTACCATGTGCAATCATAAAATTGTCTAGTATCTTCGTTTTTTCAAAATACATAGCTCTTACCCTCGAAACCTAAAACTTTTGAAATAGGAAAAGAGCCTTTAATCACATTCTTTACCATTTGTAATCATAAAATATTCTAATATCTTCATTTTTTCAACATACGTAGCTATTACCCTCAAAAACTAAAACTTTTGACATAGGAAAAGAGCCTTTAATCACATTCTTTACCATGTGCAATCATAACATAGTCTAATATCTTCATTTTTTCCACAGACATAGCTATTACCCTCGAAAACTAAAAACTTTTCAAATAGGAAAAGAGCCTTTAATCCAATTCTTTACCATTTGCAATCATAAAATAGTCTAATATCTTCATTTTATCCACAGACAAAGCTATTACCCTCGAAAACTAAAACTTTTGAAATAGGAAAAGAGCCTTTAATCACATTCTTTACCATTTGCTATCATAAAATAGTCTAATATCTTCATTTTTTTAACATACGTAGCTATTACCCTCGAAAACTAAAACTTTTGACATAGGAAAAGAGCCTTTAATCACATTCTTTACCATTTGCAATCATAAAATAGTCTAATATCTTCATTTTTTCAACATACGTAGCTATTACCCTCGAAAACTAAAACTTTTGAAATAGGAAAAGAGCCTTTAATCACATTCTTTAACATGTGCAATCATAAAATAGTCTAATATCTTCAATTTTTCCAAGACAAAGCTATTACCCTCAAAAACTAAAACTTTTGAAATAGGAAAAGAGCCTTTAATCACATTCTTTACCATGTGCAATCATAAAATAGTCTAATATCTTCATTTTTTCAACATACGTAGCTATTACCCTCGAAAACTTAAACTTTTGACATAGGAAAAGAGCCTTTAATCACATTCTTTACCATTTACAATCATAAAATAGTCTAATATCTTCATTTTTTCAACAATCGTAGCTATTACCCTCGAAAACTAAAACTTTTGACATAGGAAAAGAGCCTTTAATCACATTCTTTACCATGTGCAATCATAAAGTAGTCTAATATCTTCATTTTTTCAACATACGTAGCTATTACCCTCGAAAACTAAAACTTTTGAAATAGGAAAAGAGCCTTTAATCACATTCTTTACCATTTGCAGTCATAAAATAGTCTAATATCTTCATTTTTTCAACATACGTAGCTATTACCCTCGAAAACTAAAACTTTTGAAATAGGAAAAGAGCCTTTAATCACATTCTTTACCATGTGCAATCATAAAATATCTTCATTTTTTCAAAATACGTAGCTCTTACCCTCGAAAACCAAAACTTTTGAAATAGGAAAAGAGCCTTTAACCACATTCTTTACCATTTGCAATCATAAAATATTCTAATATCTTCATTTTTTCAACATACGTAGCTATTACCCTCGAAAACTAAAACTTTTGACATAGGAAAAGAGCCTTTAATCACATTCTTTACCATGTGCAATCATAAAATAGTCTAATATCTTCATTTTTTCCACAGACATAGCTATTACCCTCGAAAACTAAAACTTTTCAAATAGGAAAAGAGCCTTTAATCAAATTCTTTACCATTTGCAATCATAAAATAGTCTAATATCTTCATTTTTTCCACAGACAAAGCTATTACCCTCGAAAACTAAAACTTTTGAAATAGGAAAAGAGCCTTTAATCACATTCTTTACCATTTGCAATCATAAAATAGTCTAATATCTTCATTTTTTCAACATACGTCGCTATTACCCTCAAAAACTAAAACTTTTGAAATTGGAAAAGAGCCTTTAATCACATTCTTTACCATTTGCAATCATAAAATAGTCTAATATCTTCATTTTTTCAACATACGTAGCTATTACCCTCGAAAACTAAAACTTTTGACATAGGAAAAGAGCCTTTAATCACATTCTTTACCATTTGCAATCATAAAATAGTCTAATATCTTCATTTTTTCAACATACGTAGCTATTACCCTCGAAAACTAAAATTTATGACATAGGAAAAGAGCTTTTAATCACATTCTTTACCATTTGCAATCATAAAATAGTCTAATATCTTCATTTTTTCAACTTACGTAGCTATTACCCTCGAAAACTAAAACTTTTGAAATAGGAAAAGAGCCTTTAATCACATTCTTTACCATGTGCAATCATAAAATAGTCTAATATCTTCATTTTTTCCACAGACAAAGCTATTACCCTCGAAAACTAAAACTTTTGAAATAGGAAAAGAGCCTTTAATCACATTCTTTACCATTTGCAATCATAAAATAGTCTAATATCTTCATTTTTTCAACATAAGTAGCTATTACCCTCGAAAACTAAAACTTTTGAAATAGGAAAAGAGCCTTTAATCACATTCTTTACCATGTGCAATCATAAAATAGTCTAATATCTTCATTTTTTCAACATACGTAGCTATTACCCTCGAAAACTAAAACTTTTGACATAGGAAAAGAGCCTTTAATCACATTCTTTACCATTTGCAATCATAAAATAGTCTAATATCTTCATTTTTTCAACATACGTAGCTATTACCCTCGAAAACTAAAACTTTTGACATAGGAAAAGAGCCTTTAATCACATTCTTTACCATGTGCAATCATAAAATAGTCTAATATCTTCATTTTTTCAACATACGTAGCTATTACCCTCGAAAACTAAAACTTTTGAAATAGGAAAAGAGCCTTTAATCACATTCTTTACCATGTGCAATCATTAAATTGTCTAATATCTTCATTTTTTCAACATACGTAGCTATTACCCTCGAAAACTAAAACTTTTGAAATAGGAAAAGAGCCTTTAATCACATTCTTTACCATGTGCAATCATAAAATAGTCTAATATCTTCATTTTTTCCACAGACATAGCTATTACCCTCGAAAAATAAAACTTTTCAAATAGGGAAAGAGCCTTTAATCAAATTCTTTACCATTTGCAATCATAAAATAGTCTAATATCTTCATTTTTTTCACAGACAAAGCTATTACCCTCGAAAACTAAAACTTTTGAAATAGGAAAAGAGCCTTTAATCACATTCTTTACCATTTGCTATCATAAAATTGTCTAATATCTTCATTTTTTCAACATACGTATCTATTACCGTCGAAAACTAAAACTTTTGACATAGGAAAAGATCCTTTAATCACATTCTTTACCATTTGCAATCATAAAATAGTCTAATATCTTCATTTTTTCAACATACGTAGCTATTACCCTCGAAAACTAAAACTTTTGAAATAGGAAAAGAGCCTTTAATCACATTCTTTACCATGTGCAATCATAAAATAGTCTAATATCTTCATTTTTTCCACAGACAAAGCTATTACCCTCGAAAACTAAAACTTTTGAAATAGGAAAAGAGCCTTTAATCACATTCTTTGCCATTTGCAATCATAAAATAGTCTAATATCTTAATTTTTTCAACATACGTAGCTATTACCCTCGAAAACTAAAACTTTTGAAATAGGAAAAGAGCCTTTAATCACATTTTTTACCATTTGCAATCATAAAATAGTCTAATATCTTCATTTTTTCAACATACGTAGCTATTACCCTCGAAAACTAAAACTTTTGACATAGGAAAAGAGCCTTTAATCACATTCTTTACCATTTGCAATCATAAAATTGTCTAATATCTTCATTTTTTCAACATACGTAGCTTTTACCCTCGAAAACTAAAACTTTTGAAATAGGAAAAGAGCCTTTAATCACATTCTTTACCATTTGCAATCATAAAATAGTCTAATATCTTCATTTTTTCCACAGACAAAGCTATTACCCTCGAAAACTAAAACTTTTGAAATAGGAAAAGAGCCTTTAATCACATTCTTTACCATTTGCAATCATAAAATAGTCTAATATCTTCATTTTTTCAACATACGTAGCTATTACCCTCGAAAACTAAAACTTTTGAAATAGGAAAAGAGCCTTTAATCACATTCTTTACCATTTGCAATAATAAAATAGTCTAATATGTTCATTTTTTCAACATAGGTAGCTATTACCCTCGAAAACTAAAACTTTTGACATAGGAAAAGAGGCTTTAATCACATTATCACATTCTTTACCATTTGCAATCATAAAATAGTCTAATATCTTCATTTTTTCAACATACTTAAGTATTATCCTCGAAAACTAAAACTTTTGAAATAGGAAAAGAGCCTTTAATCACATTCTTTACCATGTGCAATCATAAAATAGTCTAATATCTTCATTTTTTCAACATACGTAGCTATTACCCTCGAAAACTAAAACTTCTGACATAGGAAAAGAGCCTTTAATCACATTCTTTACCATTTGCAATCATAAAATTGTTTAATATCTTCATTTTTTCAACATACGTAGCTATTACCCTCGAAAACTAAAACTTTTGAAATAGGAAAAGAGCCTTTAATCACATTCTTTACCATTTGCAATCATAAAATAGTCTAATATCTTAATTTTTTCAACATACGTAGCTTTTACCCTCGAAAACTAAAACTTTTGACATAGGAAAAGAGCCTTTAATCACATTCTTTACCATTTGCTATCATAAAATTGTCTAATATCTTAATTTTTTCAACATACGTAGCTATTACCCTCGAAAACTAAAACTTTTGAAATAGGAAAAGAGCCTTTAATCACATTCTTTACCATTTGCTATCATAAAATTGTCTAATATCTTCATTTTTTCAACTGACATAGGAAAAGAGCCTTTAATCACATTCTTTACCATTTGCTATCATAAAATTGTCTAATATCTTAATTTTTTCAACATACGTAGCTATTACCCTCGAAAACTAAAACTTTTGAAATAGTAAAAGAGCCTTTAATCACATTCTTTACCATTTGCTATCATAAAATTGTCTAATATCTTCATTTTTTCAACATACGTATCTATTACCGTCGAAAACTAAAACTTTTGACATAGGAAAAGAGCCTTTAATCACATTCTTTACCATTTGCAATCATAAAATAGTCTAATATCTTCATTTTTTCAACATACGTAGCTATTACCCTCGAAAATTAAAATTTCTGACATAGGAAAAGAGCCTTTAATCACATTCTTTACCATGTGCAATCATAAAATTGTCTAATATCTTCATTTTTTCAACATACGTAGCTCTTACCCTCGAAAACTAAAACTTTTGAAATAGAAAAAGAGCCTTTTATCACATTCTTTACCATTTGCAATCATAAAATAGTCTATCTTCATTTTTTCAACATACGTAGCTATTACCCTCGAAAACTAAAACTTTTAACATAGGAAAAGGGCCTTTAATCACATTCATTACCATTTGCAATCATAAAATAGTCTAATATCTTCATTTTTTCCAAATACGTAGCTATTACCCTCGAAAACTACAACTTTTGACATAGGAAAAGAGCCTTTAATCACATTCTTTACCATTTGCAATCATAAAATAGTCTAATATATTCATTTTTTCAACATACGTAGCTATTACCCTCGAAAACTAAAACTTTCGACATATGAAAAGAGCCTTTAATCACATTCTTTACCATGTGCAATCAAAAAATAGTCTAACATCTTCATTTTTTCAACATACGTAGCTATTACCCTCGAAAACTAAAACTTCTGACATAGGAAAAGAGCCTTTAATCACATTCTTTACCATTTGCAATCATAAAATTGTTTAATATCTTCATTTTTTCAACATACGTAGCTATTACCCTCGAAAACTAAAACTTTTGAAATAGGAAAAGAGCCTTTAATCACATTCTTTACCATTTGCAATCATAAAATAGTCTAATATCTTAATTTTTTCAACATACGTAGCTTTTACCCTCGAAAACTAAAACTTTTGACATAGGAAAAGAGCCTTTAATCACATTCTTTACCATTTGCTATCATAAAATTGTCTAATATCTTAATTTTTTCAACATACGTAGCTATTACCCTCGAAAACTAAAACTTTTGAAATAGGAAAAGAGCCTTTAATCACATTCTTTACCATTTGCTATCATAAAATTGTCTAATATCTTCATTTTTTCAACATACGTATCTATTACCGTCGAAAACTAAAACTTTTGACATAGGAAAAGAGCCTTTAATTACATTCTTTACCATTTGCAATCATAAAATAGTCTAATATCTTCATTTTTTCCACAGACAAAGCTATTACCCTCGAAAATTAAAACTTTTGAAATAGGAAAAGAGCCTTTAATCACATTCTTTGCCATTTGCAATCATAAAATAGTCTAATATCTTAATTTTTTCAACATACGTAGCTATTACCCTCGAAAACTAAAACTTTTGAAATAGGAAAAGAGCCTTTAATCACATTTTTTACCATTTGCAATCATAAAATAGTCTAATATCTTCATTTTTTCAACATACGTAGCTATTACCCTCGAAAACTAAAACTTTTGACATAGGAAAAGAGCCTTTAATCACATTCTTTACCATTTGCAATCATAAAATTGTCTAATATCTTCATTTTTTCAACATACGTAGCTTTTACCCTCGAAAACTAAAACTTTTGAAATAGGAAAAGAGCCTTTAATCACATTCTTTACCATTTGCAATCATAAAATAGTCTAATATCTTCATTTTTTCCACAGACAAAGCTATTACCCTCGAAAACTAAAACTTTTGAAATAGGAAAAGAGCCTTTAATCACATTCTTTACCATTTGCAATCATAAAATAGTCTAATATCTTCATTTTTTCAACATACGTAGCAATTACCCTCGAAAACTAAAACTTTTGAAATAGGAAAAGAGCCTTTAATCACATTCTTTACCATTTGCAATCATAAAATAGTCTAATATGTTCATTTTTTCAACATAGGTAGCTATTACCCTCGAAAACTAAAACTTTTGACATAGGAAAAGAGGCTTTAATCACATTATCACATTCTTTACCATTTGCAATCATAAAATAGTCTAATATCTTCATTTTTTCAACATACTTAAGTATTATCCTCGAAAACTAAAACTTTTGAAATAGGAAAAGAGCCTTTAATCACATTCTTTACCATGTGCAATCATAAAATAGTCTAATATCTTCATTTTTTCAACATACGTAGCTATTACCCTCGAAAACTAAAACTTTTGACATAGGAAAAGAGCCTTTAATCACATTCTTTACCATTTGCAATCATAAAAAGTCTAATATCTTCATTTTTTTAACATACGTAGCTATTACCCTCGAAAACTAAAACTTTCGACATAGGAAAAGAGCCTTTAATCACATTCTTTACCATGTGCAATCATAAAATTGTCTAATATCTTCATTTTTTCAACATACGTAGCTAATACCCTCGAAAACTAAAACTTTTGAAATAGGAAAAGAGCCTTTAATCACATTCTTTACCATTTGCAATCATAAAATAGTCTAATATCTTCATTTTTTCAACATACGTAGCTATTACCCTCGAAAACTAAAACTTTTGACATAGGAAAAGAGCCTTTAATCACATTCTTTACCATTTGCAATCATAAAATAGTCTAATATCTTCATTTTTTCAACATACGTAGCTATTACCCTCGAAAACTAAAACTTTTGAAATAAGAAAAGAGCCTTTAGTCACATTCTTTACCATTTGCAATCATAAAATAGTCTAATATCTTCATTTTTTCAACATACGTAGCTATTACCCTCGAAAATTAAAATTTCTGACATAGGAAAAGAGCCTTTAATCACATTCTTTACCATGTGCAATCATAAAATTGTCTAATATCTTCATTTTTTCAACATACGTAGCTCTTACCCTCGAAAACTAAAACTTTTGAAATAGAAAAAGAGCCTTTTATCACATTCTTTACCATTTGCAATCATAAAATAGTCTATCTTCATTTTTTCAACATACGTAGCTATTACCCTCGAAAACTAAAACTTTTAACATAGGAAAAGGGCCTTTAATCACATTCATTACCATTTGCAATCATAAAATAGTCTAATATCTTCATTTTTTCCACATACGTAGCTATTACCCTCGAAAACTACAACTTTTGACATAGGAAAAGAGCCTTTAATCACATTCTTTACCATTTGCAATCATAAAATAGTCTAATATATTCATTTTTTCAACATACGTAGCTATTACCCTCGAAAACTAAAACTTTCGACATATGAAAAGAGCCTTTAATCACATTCTTTACCATGTGCAAACAAAAAATAGTCTAACATCTTCATTTTTTCAACATACGTAGCTATTA
Organism: Artemia franciscana; assembly: GCF_032884065.1. Taxonomy (NCBI): domain Eukaryota; kingdom Metazoa; phylum Arthropoda; class Branchiopoda; order Anostraca; family Artemiidae; genus Artemia; species Artemia franciscana. Next base: position 39,348 of record NW_027063124.1, read on the forward strand.
CCCTCGAAAACTAAAACTTCTGACATAGGAAAAGAGCCTTTAATAACATTCTTTACCATTTGCAATCATAAAATTGTTTAATATCTTCATTTTTTCAACATACGTAGCTATTACCCTCGAAAACTAAAACTTTTGAATAGGAAAAGAGCCTTTAATCACATTATTTACCATTTGCAATCATAAAATAGTCTAATATCTTAATTTTTTCAACATACGTAGCTATTACCCTCGAAAACTAAAACTTTTGACATAGGAAAAGAGCCTTTAATCACATTCCTTACCAGTTGCAATCATAAAATAGTCTAATATCTTCATTTTTTCCACAGACATAGCTATTACCCTCAAAAACTAAAACTTTTGAAATAGGAAAAGAGCCTTTAATCACGTTCTTTACCATTTGCAATCATAAAATAGTCTAATATCTTCATTTTTTCAACATGCTTAGCTATTACCCTCGAAAACTAAAACTTTTGACATAGGAAAAGAGCCTTTAATCACATTCTTTACCATGTGCAATCATAAAATAGTCTAATATCTTCATTTTTTCAAAAGACATAGCTATTACCCTCGAAGACTAAAACTTTTGAAATAGGAAAAGAGCCCTTAATCACATTCTTTACCATTTGCAATCATAAAATAGTCTAATATCTTCATTTTTTCCACGGAAAAAGCTATTACCCTCGAAAACTAAAATTTTTGAAATAGGAAAAGAGCCTTTAATCACAGTCTTTACCATTTGCAATCATAAAATAGTCTAATATCTTCATTTTTTCAACATACGTAGCTGTTACCCTCGAAAGCTGAAACTTTTGAAATAGGAAAAGAGCCTTTAATCAAATTCTTTACCATTTGCAATCATAAAATAGTCCAATATTTTCATTTTTTCAACATACGTAGCTATTACCCTCGAAAACTAAAACTTTTGAAGTAGGAAAAGAGCCTTTAATCACATTCTTTACCATTTGCAATTATAAAATAGTCTAATATCTTCATTTTTTCAACATACGTAGCTATTACCCTCGAAAACTAAAACTTTTGACATAGGAAAAGAGCCTTTAATCACATTCTTTACCATTTGCAATCATAAAATAGTCTAATATCTTCATTTTTTCAACATACGTAGCTATTACCCTCGAAAACTAAAACTTTTGAGATAGGAAAAGAGCCTTTAATCACATTCTTTACCATTTGCAATCATAAAATTGTCTAATATCTTCATTTTTTCAACATACGTAGCTATTACCCTCGAAAACTAAAACTTTTGAAATAGGAAAAGAGCCTTTAATCACATTCTTTACCATGTGCAATCATAAAATAGTCTAATATCTTCATTTTTTCAACATACGTAGCTATTACCCTCGAAAACTAAAACTTTTGAAATAGGAAAAGAGCCTTTAATCACATTCTTTACCATTTGCAATCATAAAATAGTCTAATATCTTCATTTTTTCAACATACGTAAATATTACCCTTCAAAACTAAAACTTTTGACATAGGAAAAGAGGCTTTAATCACATTCTTTACCATTTGCAATCATAAAATTAGAAATATTAGACAACTTTATGATTGCACATGGTAAAGAATGTGATTAAAGGCTCTTTTCCTATCTCAAAAGTTTTAGTTGTCGAGGGTAATAGCTACGTCTGTTGAAAAAATGATACGTAGCTATTACCCTCGAAAACTAAAACTTTTGAAATAGGAAAAGAGCCTTTAATCACATTCTCTACCATGTGCAATCATAAAATAGTCTAATATCTTCATTTTTTTCCACAGACATAGCTATTACCCTCGAAAACTAAAACTTTTGAAATAGGAAAAGAGCCTTTAATCACATTCTTTACCATTTGCAATCATAAAATAGTCTAATATCTTCATTTTTTCAACATACGTAAATATTACCCTCGAAAACTAAAACTTTTGACATAGGAAAAGAGGCTTTAATCACATTCTTTACCATTTGCAATCATAAAATTAGAAATATTAGACAATTTTATGATTGCACATGGTAAAGAATGTGATTAAAGGCTCTTTTCCTATTTCAAAAGTTTTAGTTGTCGAGGGTAATAGCTACGTATGTTGAAAAAATGAAGATATTAGACTATTTTATGATTGCAAATGGTAAAGAATGTGATTAAAGGCTCTTTTCCTATGTCAAAAGTTTTAGTTTTCGAGGGTAATAGCTACGTATGTTGAAAAAATGAAGATATTAGACTTTTTTATGATTGCACATGGTAAAGAATGTGATTAAAGGCTCTTTTCCTATTTCAAGAGTTTTAGTTTTCGAGGGTAATAGCTACGTATGTTGAAAAAATGAAGATATTAGACTACTATATGATTGCAAATGGTAAAGAATGTGATTAAAAGCTCTTTTCCTATGTCAAAAGTTTTAGTTTTCGTGGGTAATCGCTACATAGGTTGAAAAACTGAAGATATTAGACAATTTTATGATTGCAAATGGTAAAGAATGTGATTAAAGGCTCTTTTGCTATGTCAAAAGTTTTAGTTTTCGAGGGTAATAGCTACGTATGTTGAAAAAATAAAGATATTAGACTATTTTGTGATTGCAAATGGTAAAGAATGTGATTAAAGGCTCTTTTCCTATGTCAAAAGTTTTAGTTTTCGAGGGTAATAGCTACGTATGTTGAAAAAATGAAGATATTAGACACTTTTATGATTGCACATGGTAAAGAATGTGATTAAAGGCTCTTTTCCAATTTCAAAAGTTTTAGTTTTCGAGGGTAATAGCTACGTATGTTGAAAAAATGAAGATATTAGACTATTTTATGATTGAAAATGGTAAAGAATGTGATTAAAGGCTCTTTTCCTATTTCAAGAGTTTCAGTTTTTGGGGGTAATAGCTAGGTCTGTAAAAAAATTAAGATATTAGACTATTTTATGATTGCACATGGTAAAGAATGTGATTAAAGGCTCTTTTCCTATTTTAAAAAGTTTTAGTTTTCGAGGGTAATAGCTACGTATGTTGAAAAAATGAAGATATTAGACTATTTTATGATTGCAAATGGTAAAGAATGTGATTAAAGGCTCTTTTCCTATGTCAAAAGTTTTAGTTTTCGAGGGTAATAGCTACGAATGTTGAAAAAATGAAGATATTAGACAATTTTATGATTGCACATGGTAAAGAATGTGATTAAAGGCTCTTTTCCGATTTCAAAAGTTTTAGTTTTCGAGGGTAATAGCTACGTATGTTGAAAAATTGAAGATATTAGACTATTTTATGATTGCACATGGTAAAGAATGTGATTAAAGGCTCTTTTCCTATTTCAAAAGTTTTAGTTTTCGAGGGTAATAGCTACGTTTGTTGAAAAAATGAAGATATTAGACTATTTATGATTGCACATGGTAAAGAATGTGATTAAAGGCTCTTTTCCTATGTCAAAAGTTTTAGTTTTTGAGGGTAATAGCTACTTATGTTGAAAAAATGAAGATATTAGACTATTTTATGATTGCAAATGATAAAGAATGTGATTAAAGGCTCTTTTCCTATGTCAAAAGTTTTAGTTTGCGAGGGTAATAGCTACGTATGTTGAAAAAATGAAGATATTAGACTATTGTATGATTGCAAACGGTAAAGAATGTGATTAAAGGCTCTTTTCCTATGTCAAAAGTTTTAGTTTTCGAGGGTAATAGCTACGTATGTTGAAAAAATGAAGATATTAGACTATTTTATGATTGCAAATGGTAAAGAATTTGATTAAAGACTCTTTTCCTATGTCAATTTTAGTTTTCGAGGGTAATAGCTATGTCTGTGGAAAAAATGAAGATATTAGACTATTTTATGAATGCACATGGTAGAGAATGTGATTAAAGGCTCTTTTCCTATGTCAAAAGTTTTAGTTTTCGAGGGTAATAGCTACGTATGTTGAAAAAATGAAGATATTAGACAATTTTATGATTGCACATGGTAAAGAATGTGATTAAAGGCTCTTTTCCTATGTCAAAAGTTTTAGTTTTCGAGGGTAATAGCTACGTATGTTGAAAAAAATGAAGATATTAGACAATTTTATGATTGCACATGGTAAAGAATGTGATTAAAGGCTCTTTTCCTATTTCAAAGTTTTAGTTTTCGAAGGTAATAGCTACGTATGTGAAAAAATGAAGATATTAGACTATTTTATTATTGCAAATGGTAAAGAATGTGATTAAAGGCTCTTTTCCTATGTCAAAAGTTTTAGTTTTCGTGGGTAATAGCTACGTATGTTAAAAAAATGAAGATATTAGACTATTTTATGATTGCACATGGTAAAATTGTCTAATATCTTCATTTTTTCAACATACGTAGCTATTACCCTCGAAAACTAAAACTTTTGAAATAGGAAAAGAGCCTTTAATCACATTCTTTACCATTTGCAATCATAAAATAGTCTAATATCTTCATTTTTTCAACATACGTAGCTATTACCCTCGAAAACTACAACTTTTGGAATAGGAAAAGAGCCTTTAATCACATTCTTTACCATGTGCAATCATAAAATTGTCTAATATCTTCATTTTTTCAACATACGTAGCTATTACCCTCGAAAACTAAAACTTTTGACATAGGAAAAGAGCCTTTAATCACATTCTTTACCATTTGCAATCATAAAATAGTCTAATATCTTCATTTTTTCAACATACGTAGGCTAGCTATTACCCTCGAAAACTAAAACTTTTGAAATAGGATAAGAGCCTTTAATCACATTCTTTACCATGTGCAATCATAAAATTGTCTAATATCTTCATTTTTTCAACATACGTAGCTCTTACCCTCGAAAATTAAAACTTTTGAAATAGGAAAAGAGCCTTTAATCACATTCTTTACCATGTGCAATCATAAAATTGTCTAATATCTTCATTTTTTCCACAGACAAAGCTATTACCCTCGAAAACTAAAACTTTTGAAATAGGAAAGAGCCTTTAATCACATTCTTTACCATTTGCAATCATAAAATAGTCTAATATCTTCATTTTTTCAACATACTTAGCTATTACCCTCGAAAACTAAAACTTTTGAAATAGGAAAAGAGCCTTTAATCACATTCTTTACCATTTGCAATCATAAAATAGTCTAATATCTTCATTTTTCCAACATACGTTGCTATTACCCTCGAAAACTAAAACTTTTGAAATAGGAAAAGAGCCTTTAATCACATTCTTTACCATTTGCAATCATAAAATAGTCTAATATCTTCATTTTTTCAACATACGTAGCTATTACCCTCGAAAACTAAAACTTTTGACATAGGAGAAGAGCCTTTAATCACATTCTTTGCCATTTGCAATCATAAAATTGTCTAATATCTTCATTTTTTCAACATACGTAGCTATTACCCTCGAAAACTAAAACTTTTGAAATAGGAAAGAGCCTTTAATCACATTCTTTACCATTTGCAATCATAAAATAGTCTAATATCTTCATTTTTTCAACATACGTAGCTATTACCCTCGAAAACTAAAACTTTTGACATAGGAAAAGAGCCTTTAATCACATTCTTTACCATTTGCAATCATAAAATAGTCTAATATCTTCATTTTTTCAACATACGTAGCTATTACCCTCGAAAACTAAAACTTTTGAAATAGGAAAAGAGCCTTTAATCACATTCTTTACCATTTGCAATCATAAAATAGTCTAATATCTTCATTTTTCAACATACGTAGCTATTACCCTCGAAAACTAAAACTTTTGAATTAGGAAAAGAGCCTTTAATCACATTCTTTACCATGTGCAATCATAAAATTGTCTAATATCTTAATTTTTTCAACATACGTAGCTCTTACCCTCGAAAACTAAAACTTTTGAAATAGGAAAAGAGCCTTTAATCACATTCTTTACCATTTGCAATCATAAAATATTCTAATATCTTCATTTTTTCCACAGACATAGCTATTACCCTCAAAAACTAAAACTTTTCAAATAGGAAAAGAGCCTTTAATCAAATTCTTTACCATTTGCAATCATAAAATAGTCTAATATCTTCAGTTTTTCCACAGACAAAGCTATTACCCTCGAAAACTAAAACTTTTGAAATAGGAAAAGAGCCTTTAATCACATTCTTTTCCATGTGCAATCATAAAATTGTCTAATATCTTCATTTTTTCAACATGCGTAGCTATTACCCTCGAAAACTAAAACTTTTGACGTAGGAAAAGAGCCTTTAATCACATTCTTTACCATTTGCAATCATAAAATAGTCTAATGTCTTCATTTTTTCCACAGACAAAGCTATTACCCTCGAAAACTAAAATTTTTGAAATAGGAAAAGAGCCTTTAATCACAGTCTTTACCATTTGCAATCATAAAATAGTCTAATATCTTAATTTTTTCAACATACGTAGCTATTACCCTCGAAAACTGAAACTTTTGAAATAGGAAAAGAGCCTTTAATCAAATTCTTTACCATTTGCAATCATAAAATAGTCTAATATCTTCATTTTTTTCAACATACGTAGCTATTACCCTCGAAAACTAAAACTTTTGACATAGGAAAAGAGCCTTTAATCACATTCTTTACCATTTGCAATCATAAAATAGTCTAATATCTTCATTTTTTCAACTACGTAGCTATTACCCTCGAAAACTAAAACTTTTGAAATAGGAAAAGAGCCTTTAATCACATTCTTTACCATGTGCAATCATAAAATAGTCTAATATC
>NW_027063125.1:0-45265 GCF_032884065.1 Artemia franciscana
CTAGTCTATCTACTATTTCTATGAGTCATATGCAAGACGTCATTTTAGAAAAGACGCGCAGTGGCCGATATTATTGTCTATTTAATAGACAATAATATCTTGTATATCGGAATAGTAGATAGTTTGATTCTAGCTAGTCTATCTACTATTTCTATGAGTTTTATTGTCTATTCTAGCTAGTCTATCTACTATTTCCATGAGTCATATGCAAGACGTCATTTTAGAAAAGACGCGCAGTGGCCGATATTATTGTCTATTTCTATTTCTACTCCGTTTAATAAATCTATCTACTCTTGTATGCAAGACCTTTCATTTCATTCATAACATAAATAGTAGATAGACTAGCTAGAATAGACAAATAAAACTCATAGAAATAGTAGATAAACTAGCTAGAATCAAAATATTTTGCACAAGGACTTGCATATGACTCATAGAAATAGTAGATAGACTAGCTAGAATCAAACTTTCACTGCTGAATCTATTAAATCTATTTGAATATCGGCCACCTAGAGGCCTAGAGGAAAATATTTTGCACAAGGCCGCAAGCCTTCACTAGAAACAGTGAAAGTTTGATTCTAGCTAGTCTATCTACTATTTCTATGAGTCTTTGTAGTAAAATGTTGTAGTACTATTTCTATGAGTCATATGCAAGAATATAATATCGGTAGAAATAAACAATAATATCGGCCACTGCGCGTCTTTTCTAAAATGACGTCTTGCATATGACTCATAGAAATAGTAGATAGACTAGCTAGAATCAAACTTTCACTGCTGAATCTATTAAAAGTTTTAATAGATTCAAAACTTTTAATTCTTAAAGATTCAAAACTTTTAATAGATTCAGCAGTGAAAGTTTGATAAGTTTCTAAGAATACTTAGAGTAGATAGATAGAATAGAATAGATAGAGATAATAAGTTTTCTATGAGTCATATGCAAGACGTCATTTTAGAATCTATTAAAACTTTTAATAGATTCAGCAGTGAAAGTTTGATTCTAGCTAGTCTATCTACTATTTCTATGAGTCATATGCAAGACATCATTTTAGAAATCTATTTGAATCTAGAATCAAACTTTCACTGCTGAATCTATTAAATCTATTTGAAAATCGGCCACCTAGAGGCCTAGAGGAAAATGTCCAGAATCAAAGTTTTATAAAATTTTATTTCTATGAGTTTATTAAACTTTCTTGTATTCTAATTGATTTTAAAAACTTACTATTGATTCTAGACCAGCTAGAATCAATAGTAGATAGACTAGCTAGAATCAATAAAACTTTTAATAGATTCAGCAGTGAAAGTTTGATTCTAGCTAGTCTATCTACTATTTCTATGAGTCATATGCAAGAATATAATATCGGTAGAAATAGACAATAATATCGGCCACTGCGCGTCTTTTCTAAAATGACGTCTTGCATATGACTCCGTTTAATAAATGAATTTTAAAGTCATTAGAAAAAAAAATAAATTTTTTTCAGCTATGAATCTAGTAAGCAAGAGTCATATGCAAGACGTCATTTTAGAAAAGACGCGCAGTGGCCGATATTATTGTCTATTTCTACGATATTATTGTCTTGCATATGACTCATAGAAATAGTAGATAGACTTGCTAGAATCAAACTTTCACTGCTGAATCTATTAAAAGTTTTATTGAAGTTTTATTAAACGGGGCGGTGTTCGTGGATTTGCTTACTAGGTCAGAGTTATGGACTTGCATATGAGAATATGCGTATGACTCATAGAAATAGAATCAAACTTTCACTGCTGAATCTATTAAAAGTTTTATTGATTCTTGCTAGTCTATCTACTATTGATTCTAGCTGGTCTAGAATCAATAGATTAGAATTCTAGAACCATATGCAAGACGTCACTTACGAACTAGTGCTATTCTATTGATTCTATTAGAATCAAACAGAAAGTTTGATTCTAGATTCAAATAGATTTGAATCTATTTATTGAATAGTGAAAAAGTCTTTTCTAAAATGACGTCTTGCATATGACTCATAGAAATAGTAGATAGACTAGCTAGAATCAAAATATTTTGCACTATTATTGTCTATTTCTATTTCTACTCCGTTTAAAAAATCTATCTACTCTTGTTTGCAAGACCTTTCATTTCATTCATAACACAAATAGTAGATAGACTAGCTAGAATAGACAAATAAAACTCATAGAAATAGTAGATAGACTAGCTAGAATCAAAATATTTTGCACAAGTACTTGCATATGACTCATAGAAATAGTAGATAGACTAGCTAGAATCAAACTTTCACTGCTGAATCTATTAAATCTATTTGAATATCGGCCACCTAGAGGCCTAGAGGAAAATATTTTGCACAAGGCCGCAAGCCTTCACTAGAAACAGTGAAAGTTTGATTCTAGCTAGTCCATCTACTATTTCTATGAGTCTTTGTAGTAAAATATTGTAGTACTATTTCTATGAGTCATATGCAAGAATATAATATCGGTAGAAATAGACAATAATATCGGCCACTGCGCGTCTTTTCTAAAATGACGTCTTGCATATGACTCATAGAAATAGTAGATAGACTAGCTAGAATCAAACTTTCACTGCTGAATCTATTAAAAGTTTTAATAGATTCAAAACTTTTAATTCTTAAAGATTCAAAACTTTTAATAGATTCAGCAGTGAAAGTTTGATAAGTTTCTAAGAATACTTAGAGTAGATAGATAGAATAGAATAGATAGAGATAATAAGTTTTCTATGAGTCATATGCAAGACGTCATTTTAGAATCTATTAAAACTTTTAATAGATTCAGCAGTGAAAGTTTGATTCTAGCTAGTCTATCTACTATTTCTATGAGTCATATGCAAGACGTCATTTTAGAAAAGACGCACAGTGGCCGATATTATTGTCTATTTAATAGACAATAATATCTTATATATCGGAATAGTAGATAGTTTGATTCTAGCTAGTCTATCTACTATTTCTATGAGTTTTATTTGTCGGAATAGGATTTATCGGAATAGTAGAAATAGAAATAGACAATAATATCGGCCACTGCGCGTCTTTTCTAAAATGACGTCTTGCATATGACTCATAGAAATGGTAGATAGACTAGCTAGAATAGACAAATAAAACTCATAGAAATAGTAGATAGACTAGCTAGAATCAAACTATCTACTATTCCGATATACCAGATATTATTGTCTATTAAATAGACAATAATATCGGCCACTGCGCGTCTTTTCTAAAATGGCGTCTTGCAAATGACTCATAGAAATAGTAGATAGACTAGCTAGAATCAAACTTTCTTGTATTCTAATTGATTTTAAAAACTTACTATTGATTCTAGACCAGCTAGAATCAATAGTAGATAGACTAGCTAGAATCAATAAAACTTTTAATAGATTCAGCAGTGAAAGTTTGATTCTATTTCTATGAGTCATACGCATATTCTCATATGCAAGTCCTTGTGCAAAATATATTGATTCTAGCTAGTCTATCTACTATTTCTATGAGTCATATGCAAGACTTCATTTTAGAAAAGACTTTTTCACTATTCAATAAATAGATTCAAATCTATTTGAATCTAGAATCAAACTTTCTGTTTGATTCTAATAGAATCAATAGAATAGCACTAGTTCGTATGTGACGTCTTGCATATGGTTCTAGAATTCTAATCTATTGATTCTAGACCAGCTAGAATCAATAGTAGATAGACTAGCAAGAATCAATAAAACTTTTAATAGATTCAGCAGTGAAAGTTTGATTCTATTTCTATGAGTCATACGCATATTCTCATATGCAAGTCCATAACTCTGACCTAGTAAGCAAATCCACGAACACCGCCCCGTTTAATAAAACTTCAATAAAACTTTTAATAGATTCAGCTGTGAAAGTTTGATTCTAGCTAGTCTATCTACTATTTCTATGAGTCATATGCAAGACAATAATATCGTAGAAATAGACATTAATATCGGCCACTGCGCGTCTTTTCTAAAATGACGTCTTGCATATGACTCATAGAAATAGTAGATAGACTAGATCTCATCTAGAGATCTAGTTGAGTAGATCTCTGACCTAGTAAGCAAATCCACGAACAGAAATAGTAGAAATTGATAAGAAATAGTAGATAGACTAGCTAGAATCAAACTTTCTTGTATTCTAATTGATTTTATTGTATAAGATATTATTGTCTATTAAATAGACAATAATATTGGCCACTGCGCGTCTTTTCTAAAATGACGTCTTGCATATGACTCTTGCTTACTAGATTCATAGCTGAAATTTTTTTTTTTTCTAATGACTTTAAAAGTCATTTATTAAACGGAGTCATATGCAAGACGTCATTTTAGAAAAGACGCGCAGTGGCCGATATTATTGTCTATTTCTACCGATATTATATTCTTGCATATGACTCATAGAAATAGTAGATAGACTAGCTAGAATCAAACTTTCACTGCTGAATCTATTAAAAGTTTTATTGATTCTAGCTAGTCTATCTACTATTGATTCTAGCTGGTCTAGAATCAATAGTAAGTTTTTAAAATCAATTAGAATACAAGAAAGTTTAATAAAACTCATAGAAATAAAATTTTATAAAACTTTGATTCTGGACATTTTCCTCTAGGCCTCTAGGTGGCCGATATTCAAATAGATTTAATAGATTCAGCAGTGAAAGTTTGATTCTAGATTCAAATAGATTTCTAAAATGACGTCTTGCATATGACTCATAGAAATAGTAGATAGACTAGCTAGAATCAAACTTTCACTGCTGAATCTATTAAAAGTTTTAATAGATTCTAAAATGACGTCTTGCATATGACTCATAGAAAACTTATTATCTCTATCTATTCTATTCTATCTATCTACTCTAAGTATTCTTAGAAACTTATCAAACTTTCACTGCTGAATCTATTAAAAGTTTTGAATCTTTAAGAATTAAAAGTTTTGAATCTATTAAAACTTTTAATAGATTCAGCAGTGAAAGTTTGATTCTAGCTAGTCTATCTACTATTTCTATGAGTCATATGCAAGACGTCATTTTAGAAAAGACGCGCAGTGGCCGATATTATTGTCTATTTCTACCAATATTATATTCTTGCATATGACTCATAGAAATAGTACTACAATATTTTACTACAAAGACTCATAGAAATAGTAGATAGACTAGCTAGAATCCAACTTTCACTGTTTCTAGTGAAGGCTTGCGGCCTTGTGCAAAATATTTTCCTCTAGGCCTCTAGGTGGCCGATATTCAAATAGATTTAATAGATTCAGCAGTGAAAGTTTGATTCTAGCTAGTCTATCTACTATTTCTATGAGTCATATTCAAGTCCTTGTGCAAAATATTTTGATTCTAGCTAGTCTATCTACTATTTCTATGAGTTTTATTTGTCTATTCTAGCTAGTCTATCTACTATTTATGTTATGAATGAAATGAAAGGTCTTGCATACAAGAGTAGATAGATTTATTAAACGGAGTAGAAATAGAAATAGACAATAATATCGGCCAGTGCGCGTCTTTTCTAAAATGACGTCTTGCATATGACTCATATAAATAGTAGATAGACTAGCTAGAATAGACAAATAAAACTCATAGAAATAGTAGATAGACTAGCTAGAATCAAACTATCTACTATTCCGATATACAAGATATTATTGTCTATTAAATAGACAATAATATCGGCCACTGCGCGTCTTTTCTAAAATGACGTCTTGCATATGACTCATAGAAATAGTAGATAGACTAGCTAGAATCAAACTTTCTTGTATTCTAATTGATTTTAAAAACTTACTATTGATTCTAGACCAGCTAGAATCAATAGTAGGTAGACTAGCAAGAATCAATAAAACTTTTAATAGATTCAGCAGTGAAAGTTTGATTCTATTTCTATGAGTCATACGCATATTGTCATATACAAGTCCATAACTCTGACCTAGTAAGCAAATCCACGAACACCGCCCCGTTTAATAAAACTTCAATAAAACTTTTAATAGATTCAGCAGTGAAAGTTTGATTCTAGCTAGTCTATCTACTATTTCTATGAGTCATATGCAAGACAATAATATCGTAGAAATAGACAATAATATCGGCCACTGCGCGTCTTTTCTAAAATGACGTCTTGCATATGACTCATAGAAATAGTAGATAGACTAGATCTCATCTAGAGATCTAGATGAGTAGATCTCTGACCTAGTAAGCAAATCCACGAACAGAAATAGTAGAAATTGATAAGAAATAGTAGATAGACTAGCTAGAATCAAACTTTCTTGTATTCTAATTGATTTTATTGTATAAGATATTATTGTCTATTAAATAGACAATGATATCGGCCACTGCGCGTCTTTTCTAAAATGACGTCTTGCATATGACTCATAGAAATAGTAGATAGACTAGCTAGAATCAAACTTTCACTGCTGAATCTATTAAAAGTTTTAATAGATTCTAAAATGACGTCTTGCATATGACTCATAGAAAACTTATTATCTCTATCTATTCTATTCTATCTATCTACTCTAAGTATTCTTAGAAACTTATCAAACTTTCACTGCTGAATCTATTAATAGTTTTGAATCTTTAAGAGTTAAAAGTTTTGAATCTATTAAAACTTTTAATAGATTCAGCAGTGAAAGTTTGATTCTAGCTAGTCTATCTACTATTTCTATGAGTCATATGCAAGTCCTTGTGCAAAATATTTTGATTCTAGCTAGTCTATCTACTATTTCTATGAGTTTTATTTGTCTATTCTAGCTAGTCTATCTACTATTTGTGTTATGAATGAAATGAAAGGTCTTGCATACAAGAGTAGATAGATTTTTTAAACGGAGTAGAAATAGAAATAGACAATAATAGTGCAAAATATTTTGATTCTAGCTAGTCTATCTACTATTTCTATGAGTCATATGCAAGACGTCATTTTAGAAAAGACTTTTTCACTATTCAATAAATAGATTCAAATCTATTTGAATCTAGAATCAAACTTTCTGTTTGATTCTAATAGAATCAATAGAATAGCACTAGTTCGTATGTGACGTCTTGCATATGGTTCTAGAATTCTAATCTATTGATTCTAGACCAGCTAGAATCAATAGTAGATAGACTAGCAAGAATCAATAAAACTTTTAATAGATTCAGCAGTGAAAGTTTGATTCTATTTCTATGAGTCATACGCATATTCTCATATGCAAGTCCATAACTCTGACCTAGTAAGCAAATCCACGAACACCGCCCCGTTTAATAAAACTTCAATAAAACTTTTAATAGATTCAGCAGTGAAAGTTTGATTCTAGCAAGTCTATCTACTATTTCTATGAGTCATATGCAAGACAATAATATCGTAGAAATAGACAATAATATCGGCCACTGCGCGTCTTTTCTAAAATGACGTCTTGCATATGACTCATAGAAATAGTAGATAGACTAGATCTCATCTAGAGATCTAGATGATTAGATCTCTGGCCTAGTAAGCAAATCCACGAACAGAAATAGTAGAAATTGATAAGAAATAGTAGATAGACTAGCTAGAATCAAACTTTCTTGTATTCTAATTGATTTTATTGTATAAGATATTATTGTCTATTAAATAGACAATAATATCGGCCACTGCGCGTCTTTTCTACAATGACGTCTTGCATATGACTCTTGCTTACTAGATTCATAGCTGAAAAAAATTTATTTTTTTTTCTAATGACTTTAAAAGTCATTTATTAAACGGAGTCATATGCAAGACGTCATTTTAGAAAAGACGCGCAGTGGCCGATATTATTGTCTATTTCTACCGATATTATATTCTTGCATATGACTCATAGAAATAGTAGATAGACTAGCTAGAATCAAACTTTCACTGCTGAATCTATTAAAAGTTTTATTGATTCTAGCTAGTCTATCTACTATTAATTCTAGCTGGTCTAGAATCAATAGTAAGTTTTTAAAATCAATTAGAATACAAGAAAGTTTAATAAAACTCATAGAAATAAAATTTTATAAAACTTTGATTCTGGACATTTTCCTCTAGGCCTCTAGGTGGCCGATTTTCAAATAGATTTAATAGATTCAGCAGTGAAAGTTTGATTCTAGATTCAAATAGATTTCTAAAATGACGTCTTGCATATGACTCATAGAAATAGTAGATAGACTAGCTAGAATCAAACTTTCACTGCTGAATCTATTAAAAGTTTTAATAGATTCTAAAATGACGTCTTGCATATGACTCATAGAAAACTTATTATCTCTATCTATTCTATTCTATCTATCTACTCTAAGTATTCTTAGAAACTTATCAAACTTTCACTGCTGAATCTATTAAAAGTTTTGAATCTTTAAGAATTAAAAGTTTTGAATCTATTAAAACTTTTAATAGATTCAGCAGTGAAAGTTTGATTCTAGCTAGTCTATCTACTATTTCTATGAGTCATATGCAAGACGTCATTTTAGAAAAGACGCGCAGTGGCCGATATTATTGTTTATTTCTACCGATATTATATTCTTGCATATGACTCATAGAAATAGTACTACAATATTTTACTACAAAGACTCATAGAAATAGTAGATAGACTAGCTAGAATCAAACTTTCACTGTTTCTAGTGAAGGCTTGCGGCCTTGTGCAAAATATTTTCCTCTAGGCCTCTAGGTGGCCGATATTCAAATAGATTTAATAGATTCAGCAGTGAAAGTTTGATTCTAGCTAGTCTATCTACTATTTCTATGAGTCATATGCAAGTCCTTGTGCAAAATATTTTGATACTAGCTAGTTTATCTACTATTTCTATGAGTTTTATTTGTCTATTCTAGCTAGTCTATCTACTATTTATGTTATGAATGAAATGAAAGGTCTTGCATACAAGAGTAGATAGATTTATTAAACGGAGTAGAAATAGAAATAGACAATAATATCGGCCACTGCGCGTCTTTTCTAAAATGACGTCTTGCATATGACTCATGGAAATAGTAGATAGACTAGCTAGAATAGACAAATAAAACTCATAGAAATAGTAGATAGACTAGCTAGAATCAAACTATCTACTATTCCGATATACAAGATATTATTGTCTATTAAATAGACAATAATATCGGCCACTGCGCGTCTTTTCTAAAATGACGTCTTGCATATGACTCATAGAAATAGTAGATAGACTAGCTAGAATCAAACTTTCTTGTATTCTAATTGATTTTAAAAACTTACTATTGATTCTAGACCAGCTAGAATCAATAGTAGATAGACTAGCTAGAATCAATAAAACTTTTAATAGATTCAGCAGTGAAAGTTTGATTCTATTTCTATGAGTCATACGGATATTCTCATATGCAAGTCCTTGTGCAAAATATTTTGATTCTAGCTAGTCTATCTACTATTTCTATGAGTCATATGCAAGACGTCATTTTAGAAAAGACTTTTTCACTATTCAATAAATAGATTCAAATCTATTTGAATCTAGAATCAAACTTTCTGTTTGATTCTAATAGAATCAATAGAATAGCACTAGTTCGTATGTGACGTCTTGCATATGGTTCTAGAATTCTAATCTATTGATTCTAGACCAGCTAGAATCAATAGTAGATAGACTAGCAAGAATCAATAAAACTTTTAATAGATTCAGCAGTGAAAGTTTGATTCTATTTCTATGAGTCATACGCATATTCTCATATGCAAGTCCATAACTCTGACCTAGTAAGCAAATCTACGAACACCGCCCCATTTAAAAAAACTTCAATAAAACTTTTAATAGATTCAGCAGTGAAAGTTTGATTCTAGCTAGTCTATCTACTATTTCTATGAGTCATATGCAAGACAATAATATCGTAGAAATAGACAATAATATCGGCCACTGCGCGTCTTTTCTAAAATGACGTCTTGCATATGACTCATAGAAATAGTAGATAGACTAGATCTCATCTAGAGATCTAGATGAGTAGATCTCTGACCTAGTAAGCAAATCCACGAACAGAAATATTAGAAATTGATAAGAAATAGTAGATAGACTAGCTAGAATCAAACTTTCTTGTATTCTAATTGATTTTATTGTATAAGATATTATTGTCTATTAAATAGACGATAATATCGGCCACTGCGCGTCTTTTCTAAAATGACGTCTTGCATATGACTCTTGCTTACTAGATTCATAGCTGAATTTTTTTTTTTCTAATGACTTTAAAAGTCATTTATTAAACGGAGTCATATGCAAGACGTCATTTTAGAAAAGACGCGCAGTGGCCGATATTATTGTCTATTTCTACCGATATTATATTCTTGCATATGACTCATAGAAATAGTAGATAGACTAGCTAGAATCAAACTTTCACTGTTTCTAGTGAAGGCTTGCGGCCTTGTGCAAAATATTTTCCTCTAGGCCTCTAGGTGGCCGATATTCAAATAGATTTAATAGATTCAGCAGTGAAAGTTTGATTCTAGCTAGTCTATCTACTATTTCTATGAGTCATATGCAAGTCCTTGTGCAAAATATTTTGATTCTAGCTAGTCTATCTACTATTTCTATGAGTTTTATTTGTCTATTCTAGCTAGTCTAACTACTATTTATGTTATGAATGAAATGAAAGGTCTTGCATACAAGAGTAGATAGATATATTAAACGGAGTAGAAATAGAAATAGACAATAATATCGGCCACTGCGCGTCTTTTCTAAAATGACGTCTTGCATATGACTCATAGAAATAGTAGATAGACTAGCTAGAATAGACAAATAAAACTCATAGAAATAGTAGATAGACTAGCTAGAATCAAACTATCTACTATTCCGATATAAAAGATATTATTGTCTATTAAATAGACAATAATATCGGCCACTGCGCGTCTTTTCTAAAATGACGTCTTGCATATGACTCATAGAAATAGTAGATAGACTAACTAGAATCAAACTTTCTTGTATTCTAATTGATTTTAAAAACTTACTATTGATTCTAGACCAGCTAGAATCAATAGTAGATAGACTAGCTAGAATCAATAAAACTTTTAATAGATTCAGCAGTGAAAGTTTGAATCTATTTCTATGAGTCATACGCATATTCTCATATGCAAGTCCTTGTGCAAAATATTTTGATTCTAGCTAGTCTATCTACTATTTCTATGAGTCATATGCAAGACGTCATTTTAGAAAAGACTTTTTCACTATTCAATAAATAGATTCAAATCTATTTGAATCTAGAATCAAACTTTCTGTTTGATTCTAATAGAATCAATAGAATAGCACTAGTTCGTATGTGATGTCTTGCATATGGTTCTAGAAATCTAATCTATTGATTCTAGACCAGCTAGAATCAATAGTAGATAGACTAGCAAGAATCAATAAAACTTTTAATAGATTCAGCAGTGAAAGTTTGATTCTATTTCTATGAGTCATACGCATATTCTCATATGCAAGTCCATAAATCTGACCTAGTAAGCAAATCCACGAACACCGCCCCGTTTAATAAAACTTCAATAAAACTTTTAATAGATTCAGCAGTGAAAGTTTGATTCTATCTAGTCTATCTACTATTTCTATGAGCCATATGCAAGACAATAATATCGTAGAAATAGACAATAATATCGGCCACTGCACGTCTTTTCTAAAATGACGTCTTGCATATGACTCATAGAAATAGTAGATAGACTAGATCTCATCTAGAGATCTAGATGAGTAGATCTCTGACATAGTAAGCAAATCCACGAACAGAAATAGTAGAAATTGATAAGAAATAGTAGATAGACTAGCTAGAATCAAACTTTCTTGTATTCTAATTGATTTTATTGTATAAGATATTATTGTCTATTAAATAGACAATAATATCGGCCACTGCGCGTCTTTTCTAAAATGACGTCTTGCATATGACTCTTGCTTACTAGATTCATAGCTGAAAAAATTTTATTTTTTTTCTAATGACTTTAAAAGTCATTTATTAAACGGAGTCATATGCAAGACGTCATTTTAGAAAAGACGCGCAGTGGCCGATATTATTGTCTATTTCTACCGATATTATATTCTTGCATTTGACTCATAGAAATAGTAGATAGACTAGCTAGAATCAAACTTTCACTGCTGAATCTTGTAAAAGTTTTATTGATTCTAGCTAGTCTATCTACTATTGATTCTTGCTGGTCTAGAATCAATAGTAAGTTTTTAAAATCAATTAGAAAACAAGAAAGTTTAATAAAACTCATAGAAATAAAATTTTATAAAACTTTGATTCTGGACATTTTCCTCTAGGCCTCTAGTTGGCCGATATTCAAATAGATTTAATAGATTCAGCAGTGAAAGTTTGATTCTAGATTCAAATAGATTTCTAAAATGACGTCTTGCATATGACTCATAGAAATAGTAGATAGACTAGCTAGAATCAAACTTTCACTGCTGAATCTATTAAAAGTTTTAATAGATTGTAAAATGACGTCTTGCATATGACTCATAGAAAACTTATTATCTCTATCTATTCTATTCTATCTATCTACTCTAAGTATTCTTAGAAACTTATCAAACTTTCACTGCTGAATCTATTAAAAGTTTTGAATCTTTAAGAATTAAAAGTTTTGAATCTATTAAAACTTTTAATAGATTCAGCAGTGAAAGTTTGATTCTAGCTAGTCTATCTACTATTTCTATGAGTCATATGCAAGACGTCATTTTAGAAAAGACGCGCAGTGGCCGATATTATTGTCCATTTCTACCGATATTATATTCTTGCATATGACTCATAGAAATAGTACTACAATATTTTACTACAAAGACTCATAGAAATAGTAGATAGACTAGCTAGAATCAAACTTTCACTGTTTCTAGTGAAGGCTTGCGGCCTTGTGCAAAAAATTTTCCTCTAGGCCTCTAGGTGGCCGATATTCAAATAGATTTAATAGATTCAGCAGTGAAAGTTTGATTCTAGCTAGTCTATCTACTATTTCTATGAGTCATATGCAAGTCCTTGTGCAAAATATTTTGATTCTAGCTAGTCTATCTACTATTTCTATGAGTTTTATTTGTCTATTCTAGCTAGTCTATCTACTATTTATGTTATGAATGAAATGAAAGGTCTTGCATACAAGAGTAGATAGATTTATTAAACGGAGTAGATATAGAAATAGACAATAATATCGGCCACTGCGCGTCTTTTCTAAAATGACGTCTTGCATATGACTCATAGAAATAGTAGATAGACTAGCTAGAATAGACAAATAAAACTCATAGAAATAGTAGATAGACTAGCTAGAATCAAACTATCTACTATTCCGATATACAAGATATTATTGTCTATTAAATAGACAATAATATCGGCCACTGCGCGTCTTTTCTAAAATGACGTCTTGCATATGACTCATAGAAATAGTAGATAGACTAACTAGAATCAAACTTTCTTGTATTCTAATTGATTTTAAAAACTTACTATTGATTCTAGACCAGCTAGAATCAATAGTAGATAGACTAGCTAGAATCAATAAAACTTTTAATAGATTCAGCAGTGAAAGTTTGATTCTATTTCTATGAGTCATGCGCATATTCTCATATGCAAGTCCTTGTGCAAAATATTTTGATTCTAGCTAGTCTATCTACTATTTCTATGAGTCATATGCAAGACGTCATTTTAGAAAAGACTTTTTCACTATTCAATAAATAGATTCAAATCTATTTGAATCTAGAATCAAACTTTCTGTTTGATTCTAATAGAATCAATAGAATAGCACTAGTTCATATGTGACGTCTTGCATATGGTTCTAGAATTCTAATCTATTGATTCTAGACCAGCTAGAATCAATAGTAGATAGACTAGCAAGAATCAATAAAACTTTTAATAGATTCAGCAGTGAAAGTTTGATTCTATTTCTATGAGTCATACGCATATTCTCATATGCAAGTCCATAACTCTGACCTAGTAAGCAAATCCACGAACACCGCCCCGTTTAATAAAACTTCAATAAAACTTTTAATAGATTCAGCAGTGAAAGTTTGATTCTAGCTAGTCTATCTACTATTTCTATGAGTCATATCCAAGACAATAATATCGTAGAAATAGACAATAATATCGGCCACTGCGCGTCTTTTCTAAAATGACTTCTTGCCTATGACTCAAAGAAATAGTAGATAGACTAGATCTCATCTAGAGATCTAGATGAGTAGATCTCTGACCTAGTAAGCAAATCCACGAACAGAAATAGTAGAAATTGATAAGAAATAGTAGATAGACTAGCTAGAATCAAACTTTCTTGTATTCTAATTGATTTTATTGTATAAGATATTATTGTCTATTAAATAGACAATAATATCGGCCACTGCGTGTCTTTTCTAAAATGACGTCTTGCATATGACTCTTGCTTACTAGATTCATAGCTGAAAAATTTTTATTTTTTTTTCTAATGACTTTAAAAGTCATTTATTAAACGGAGTCATATGCAAGACGTCATTTTAGAAAAGACGCGCAGTGGCCGATATTATTGTCTATTTCTACCGATATTATATTCTTGCATATGACTCATAGAAATAGTAGATAGACTAGCTAGAATCAAACTTTCACTGCTGAATCTATTAAAAGTTTTATTGATTCTAGCTAGTCTATCTACTATTGATTCTAGCTGGTTTAGAATCAATAGTAAGTTTTTAAAATCAATTAGAATACAAGAAAGTTTAATAAAACTCATAGAAATAAAATTTTATAAAACTTTGATTCTGGACATTTTCCTCTAGGCCTCTAGGTGGCCGATATTCAAATAGATTTAATAGATTCAGCAGTGAAAGTTTGATTCTAGATTCAAATAGATTTCTAAAATGACGTCTTGCATATGACTCATAGAAATAGTAGATAGACTAGCTAGAATCAAACTTTCACTGCTGAATCTACTAAAAGTTTTAATAGATTCTAAAATGACGTCTTGCATATGACTCATAGAAAACTTATTATCTCTATCTATTCTATTCTATCTATCTACTCTAAGTATTCTTAGAAACTTATCAAACTTTCACTGCTGAATCTATTAAAAGTTTTGAATCTTTAAGAATTAAAAGTTTTGAATCTATTAAAACTTTTAATAGATTCAGCAGTGAAAGTTTGATTCTAGCTAGTCTATCTACTATTTCTATGAGTCATATGCAAGACGTCATTTTAGAAAAGACGCGCAGTGGCCAATATTATTGTCTATTTCTACCGATATTATATTCTTGCATATGACTCATAGAAATAGTACTACAATATTTTACTACAAAGACTCATAGAAATAGTAGATAGACTAGCTAGAATCAAACTTTCACTGTTTCTAGTGAAGGCTTGCGGCCTTGTGCAAAATATTTTCCTCTAGGCCTCTAGGTGGCCGATATTCAAATAGATTTAATAGATTCAGCAGTGAAAGTTTGATTCTAGCTAGTCTATCTACTATTTCTATGAGTCATATGCAAGTCCTTGTGCAAAATATTTTGATTCTAGCTAGTCTATCTACTATTTCTATGAGTTTTATTTTTCTATTCTAGCTAGTCTATCTACTATTTATGTTATGAATGAAATGAAAGGTCTTGCATACAAGAGTAGATAGATTTATTAAACGGAGTAGAAATAGAAATAGACAATAATATCGGCCACTGCGCGTCTTTTCTAAAATGACGTCTTGCATATGACTCATAGAAATAGTAGATAGACTAGCTAGAATAGACAAATAAAACTCATAGAAATAGTAGATAGACTAGCTAGAATCAAACTATCTACTATTCCGATATACAAGATATTATTGTCTTTTAAATAGACAATAATATCGGCCACTGCGCGTCTTTTCTAAAATGACGTCTTGCATATGACTCATAGAAATAGTAGATAGACTAGCTAGAATAAAACTTTCTTGTATTCTAATTGATTTTAAAAACTTACTATTGATTCTAGACCAGCTAGAATCAATAGTAGATAGACTAGCTAGAATCAAACTTTTAATAGATTCAGCAGTGAAAGTTTGATTCTATTTCTATGAGTCATACGCATATTCTCATATGCAAGTCCTTGTGCAAAATATTTTTTGATTCTAGCTAGTCTATCTACTATTTCTATGAGTCATATGCAAGACGTCATTTTAGAAAAGACTTTTTCACTATTCAATAAATAGATTCAAATCTATTTGAATCTAGAATCAAACTTTCTGTTTGATTCTAATAGAATCAATAGAATAGCACTAGTTCGTATGTCACGTCTTGCATATGGTTCTAGAATTCTAATCTATTGATTCTAGACCAGCTAGAATCAATAGTAGATAGACTAGCAAGAATCAATAAAACTTTTAATAGATTCAGCAGTGAAAGTTTGATTCTATTTCTGCGAGTCATACGCATATTCTCATATGCAAGTCCATAACTCTGACCTAGTAAGCAAATCCGCGAACACCGCCCCGTTTAATAAAACTTCAATAAAACTTTTAATAGATTCAGCAGTGAAAGTTTGATTCTAGCTAGTCTATCTACTATTTCTATGAGTCATATGCAAGACAATAATATCGTAGAAATAGACAATAATATCGGCCACTGCGCGTCTTTTCTAAAATGACGTCTTGCATATGACTCATAGAAATAGTAGATAGACTAGATCTCATCTAGAGATCTAGATGAGTAGATCTCTGACCTAGTAAGCAAATCCACGAACAGAAATAGTAGAAATTGATAAGATATAGTAGATAGACTAGCTAGAATCAAACTTTCTTGTATTCTAATTGATTTTATTGTATAAGATATTATTGTCTATGAAATAGACAATAATATATTTTTCATAGCTGAAAATTTTTTTTTTTTTCTAATGACTTTAAAAGTCATTTATTAAACGGAGTCATATGCAAGACGTCATTTTAGAAAAGACGCGCAGTGGCCGATATTATTGTCTATTTCTACCGATATTATAGTCTTGCATATGACTCATAGAAATAGTAGATAGACTAGCTAGAATCAAACTTTCACTGCTGAATCTATTAAAAGTTTTATTGATTCTAGCTAGTCTATCTACTATTGATTCTAGCTGGTCTAGAGTCAATAGTAAGTTTTTAAAATCAATTAGAATACAAGAAAGTTTAGTAAAACTCATAGAAATAAAATTTTATAAAACTTTGATTCTGGACATTTTCCTCTAGGCCTCTAGGTGGCCGATATTCAAATAGATTTAATAGATTCAGCAGTGAAAGTTTGATTCTAAATTCAAATAGATTTCTAAAATGACGTCTTGCATATGACTCATAGAAATAGTAGATAGACTAGCTAGAATCAAACTTTCACTGCTGAATCTATTAAAAGTTTTAATAGATTCTAAAATGACGTCTTGCATATGACTCATAGAAAACTTATTATCTCTATCTATTCTATTCTATCTATCTACTCTAAGTATTCTTAGAAACTTATCAAACTTTCACTGCTGAATCTATTAAAAGTTTTGAATCTTTAAGAATTAAAAGTTTTGAATCTATTAAAACTTTTAATAGATTCAGCAGTGAAAGTTTGATTCTAGCTAGTCTATCTACTTTTTCTATGAGTCATATGTAAGACGTCATTTTAGAAAAGACGCGCAGTGGCCGATATTATTGTCTATTTCTACCGATATTATATTCTTGCATATGACTCATAGAAATAGTACTACAATATTTTACTACAAAGACTCATAGAAATAGTAGATAGACTAGCTAGAATCAAACTTTCAATGTTTCTAGTGAAGGCTTGCGGCCTTGTGCAAAATATTTTCCTCTAGGCCTCTAGGTGGCCGATATTCAAATAGATTTAATAGATTCAGCAGTGAAAGTTTGATTCTAGCTAGTCTATCTACTATTTCTATGAGTCATATGCAAGGCCTTGTGCAAAATATTTTGATTCTAGCTAGTCTATCTACTATTTCTATGAGTTTTATTTGTCTATTCTAGCTAGTCTATCTACTATTTATGTTATGAATGAAATGAAAGGTCTT
Organism: Artemia franciscana; assembly: GCF_032884065.1. NCBI lineage: Eukaryota > Metazoa > Arthropoda > Branchiopoda > Anostraca > Artemiidae > Artemia > Artemia franciscana. The sequence continues at coordinate 17,858 of NW_027063125.1, forward strand.
GCATACAAGAGTAGATAGATTTATTAAACGGAGTAGAAATAAAAATAGACAATAATATCGGCCACTGCGCGTCTTTTCTAAAATGACGTCTTGCATATGACTCATAGAAATAGTAGATAGACTAGCTAGAATAGACAAATAAAACTCATAGAAATAGTAGATAGACTAGCTAGAATCAAACTATCTACTATTCCGATATACAAGATATTATTGTCTATTAAATAGACAATAATATCGGCCACTGCGCGTCTTTTCTAAAATGACGTCTTGCATATGACTCATAGAAATAGTAGATAGACTAGCTAGAATCAAACTTTCTTGTATTCTAATTGATTTTAAAAACTTACTATTGATTCTAGACCAGCTAGAATCAATAGTAGATAGACTAGCTAGAATCAATAAAACTTTTAATAGATTCAGCAGTGAAAGTTTGATTTTATTTCTATGAGTCATACGCATATTCTCATATGCAAGTCCTTGTGCAAAATATTTTGATTCTAGCTAGTCTATCTACTATTTCTATGAGTCATATGCAAGACGTCATTTTAGAAAAGACTTTTTCACTATTCAATAAATAGATTCAAATCTATTTGAATCTAGAATCAAACTTTCTGTTTGATTCTAATAGAATCAATAGAATAGCACTAGTTCGTATGTGACGTCTTGCAAATGGTTCTAGAATTTTAATCTATTGATTCTAGACCAGCTAGAATCAATATTAGATAGACTAGCAAGAATCAATAAACCTTTTAATAGATTCAGCAGTGAAAGTTTGATTCTATTTCTATGAGTCATACGCATATTCTCATATGCAAGTCCATAACTCTGACCTAGTAAGCAAATCCACGAACACCGCCCCGTTTAATAGAACTTCAATAAAACTTTTAATAGATTCAGCAGTGAAAGTTTGATTCTAGCTAGTCTATCTACTATTTCTATGAGTCATATGCAAGACAATAATATCGTAGAAATAGACAATAATATCGGCCACTGCGCGTCTTTTCTAAAATGACGTCTTGCATATGACTCATAGAAATAGTAGATAGACTAGATCCCATCTAGAGATCTAGATGAGTAGATCTCTGACCTAGTAAGCAAATCCACGAACAGAAATAGTAGAAATTGATAAGAAATAGTAGATAGACTAGCTAGAATCAAACTTTCTTGTATTCTAATTGATTTTATTGTATAAGATATTATTGTCTATTAAATAGACAATAATATCGGCCACTGCGTGTCTTTTCTAAAATGACGTCGTGCATATGACTCTTGCTTACTAGATTCATAGCTGAAAAAATTTTATTTTTTTTTCTAATGACTTTAAAAAACATTTATTAAACGGAGTCATATGCAAGACATCATTTTAGAAAAGACGCACACTGGTCGATATTATTGTCTATTTCTACCGATATTATATTCTTGCATATGACTCATAGAAATAGTAGATAGACTAGCTAGAATCAAACTTTCACTGCTGAATCTATTAAAAGTTTTATTGATTCTAGCTAGTCTATCTACTATTGATTCTAGCTGGTCTAGAATCTATAGTAAGTTTTTAAAATCAATTAGAATACAAGAAAGTTTAATAAAACTCATAGAAATAAAATTTTATAAAACTTTGATTCTGGACATTTTCCTCTAGGCCTCTAGGTGGCCGATATTCAAATAGATTTAATAGATTCAGCAGTGAAAGTTTGATTCTAGATTCAAATAGATTTCTAAAATGACGTCTTGCATATGACTCATAGAAATAGTAGATAGACTAGCTAGAATCAAACTTTCACTGCTGAATCTATTAAAAGTTTTAATAGATTCTAAAATGACGTCTTGCATATGACTCATAGAAAACTTATTATCTCTATCTATTCTATTCTATCTATCTACTCTAAGTATTCTTAGAAACTTATCAAACTTTCACTGCTGAATCTATTAAAAGTTTTGAATCTTTAAGAATTAAAAGTTTTGAATCTATTAAAACTTTTAATAGATTCAGCAGTGAAAGTTTGATTCTAGCTAGTCTATCTACTATTTCTATGAGTCATATGCAAGACGTCATTTTAGAAAAGATGCGCAGTGGCCGATATTATTGTCTATTTCTACCGATATTATGTTCTTGCATATGACTCATAGAAATAGTACTACAATATTTTACTACAAAGACTCATAGAAATAGTAGATAGACTAGCTAGAATCAAACTTTCACTGTTTCTAGTGAAGGCTTGCGGCCTTGTGCAAAATATTTTCCTCTAGGCCTCTGGGTGGCCGATATTCAAATAGATTTAATAGATTCAGCAGTGAAAGTTTGATTCTAGCTAGTCTATCTACTATTTCTATGAGTCATATGCAAGTCCTTGTGCGAAATATTTTGATTCTAGCTAGTCTATCTACTATTTCTATGAGTTTTATTTGTCTATTCTAGCTAGTCTATCTACTATTTATGTTATGAATGAAATGAAAGGTCTTGCATACAAGAGTAGATAGATTTATTAAACGGAGTAGAAATAGAAATAGACAATAATATCGGCCACTGCGCGTCTTTTCTAAAATGACGTCTTGCATATGACTCATAGAAATAGTAGATAGACTAGCTAGAATAGACAAATAAAACTCATAGAAATAGTAGATAGACTAGCTAGAATCAAACTATCTACTATTCCGATATACAAGATATTATTGTCTATTAAATAGACAATAATATCGGCCACTGCGCGTCTTTTCTAAAATGACGTCTTGCATATGACTCATAGAAATAGTAGATAGACTAGCTAGAATCAAACTTTCTTGTATTCTAATTGATTTTAAAAACTTACTATTGATTCTAGACCAGCTAGAATCAATAGTAGATAGACTAGCTAGAATCAATAAAACTTTTAATAGATTCAGCAGTGAAAGTTTGATTCTATTTCTATGAGTCATACGCATATTCTCATATGCAAGTCCTTGTGCAAAATATTTTGATTCTAGCTAGTCTATCTACTATTTCTATGAGTCATATGCAAGACGTCATTTTAGAAAAGACTTTTTCACTATTCAATAAATAGATTCAAATCTATTTGAATCTAGAATCAAACTTTCTGTTTGATTCTAATAGAATCAATAGAATAGCACTAGTTCGTATGTGACGTCTTGCATATGGTTCTAGAATTCTAATCTATTGATTCTAGACCAGCTAGAATCAATAGTAGATAGACTAGCAAGAATCAATAAAACTTTTAATAGATTCAGCAGTGAAAGTTTGATTCTATTTCTATGAGTCATACGCATATTCTCATATGCAAGTCCATAACTCTGACCTAGTAAGCAAATCCACGAACACCGCCCCGTTTAATAAAACTTCAATAAAACTTTTAATAGATTCAGCAGTGAAAGTTTGATTCTAGCTAGTCTATCTACTATTTCTATGAGTCATATGCAAGACAATAATATCGTAGAAATAGACAATAATATCGGCCACTGCGCGTCTTTTCTAAAATGACGTCTTGCATATGACTCATAGAAATAGTAGATAGACTAGATCTCATCTAGAGATCTAGATGAGTAGATCTCTGACCTAGTAAGCAAATCCACGAACAGAAATAGTAGAAATTGATAAGAAATAGTAGATAGACTAGCTAGAATCAAACTTTCTTGTATTCTAATTGATTTTATTGTATAAGATATTATTGTCTATTAAATAGACAATAATATCGGCCACTGCGCGTCTTTTCTAAAATGACGTCTTGCATATGACTCTTGCTTACTAGATTCATAGCTGAAAAAATTTTATTTTTTTTTCTAATGACTTTAAAAGTCATTTATTAAACGGAGTCATATGCAAGACGTCATTTTAGAAAAGACGCGCAGTGGCCGATATTATTGTCTATTTCTACCGATATTATATTCTTGCATATGACTCATAGAAATAGTAGATAGACTAGCTAGAATCAAACTTTCACTGCTGAATCTATTAAAAGTTTTATTGATTCTAGCTAGTCTATCTACTATTGATTCTAGCTGGTCTAGAATCAATAGTAAGTTTTTAAAATCAATTAGAATACAAGAAAGTTTAATAAAACTCATAGAAATAAAATTTTATAAAACTTTGATTCTGGACATTTTCCTCTAGGCCTCTAGGTGGCCGATATTCAAATAGATTTAATAGATTCAGCAGTGAAAGTTTGATTCTAGATTCAAATAGATTTCCAAAATGACGTCTTGCATATGACTCATAGAAATAGTAGATAGACTAGCTAGAATCAAACTTTCACTGCTGAATCTATTAAAAGTTTTAATAGATTCTAAAATGACGTCTTGCATATGACTCATAGAAAACTTATTATCTCTATCTATTCTATTCTATCTATCTACTCTAAGTATTCTTATAAACTTATCAAACTTTCACTGCTGAATCTATTAAAAGTTTTGAATCTTTAAGAATTAAAAGTATTGAATCTATTAAAACTTTTAATAGATTCAGCAGTGAAAGTTTGATTCTAGCTAGTCTATCTACTATTTCTATGAGTCATATGCAAGACGTCATTTTAGAAAAGACGCGCAGTGGCCGATATTATTGTCTATTTCTACCGATATTATATTCTTGCATATGACTCATAGAAATAGTACTACAATATTTTACTACAAAGACTCATAGAAATAGTAGATAGACTAGCTAGAATCAAACTTTCACTGTTTCTAGTGAAGGCTTGCGGCCTGGTGCAAAATATTTTCCTCTAGGCCTCTAGGTGGCCGATATTCAAATAGATTTAATAGATTCAGCAGTGAAAGTTTGATTCTAGCTAGTCTATCTACTATTTCTATGAGTCATATGCAAGTCCTTGTGCAAAATATTTTGATTCTAGCTAGTCTATCTACTATTTCTATGAGTTTTATTTGTCTATTCTAGCTAGTCTATCTACTATTTATGTTATGAATGAAATGAAAGGTCTTGCATACAAGAGTAGATAGATTTATTAAACGGAGTAGAAATAGAAATAGACAATAATATCGGCCACTGCGCGTCTTTTCTAAAATGACGTCTTGCATATGACTCATAGAAATAGTAGATAGACTAGCTAAAATCAAACTTTCTTGTATTCTAATTGATTTTAAAAACTTACTATTGATTCTAGACACGCTAGAATCAATAGTAGATAGACTAGCTAGAATCAATAAAACTTTTAATAGATTCAGCAGTGAAAGTTTGATTCTATTTCTATGAGTCATACGCATATTCTCATATGCAAGTCCTTGTGAAAAATATTTTGATTCTAGCTAGTCTATCTACTATTTCTATGAGTCATATGCAAGACGTCGTTTTAGAAAAGACTTTTTCACTATTCAATAAATAGATTCAAATCTATTTGAATCTAGAATCAAACTTTCTGTTTGATTCTAATAGAATCAATAGAATAGCACTAGTTCGTATGTGACGTCTTGCATATGGTTCTAGAATTCTAATCTATTGATTCTAGACCATCTAGAATCAATAGTAGATAGACTAGCAAGAATCAATAAAACTTTTAATAGATTCAGCAGTGAAAGTTTGATTCTATTTCTATGAGTCATACGCATATTCTCATATGCAAGTCCATAATTCTGACCTAGTAAGCAAATCCACGAACACCGCCCCGTTTAATAAAACTTCAATAAAACATTTAATAGATTCAGCAGTGAAAGTTTGATTCTAGCTAGTCTATCTACTATTTCTATGAGTCATATGCAAGACAATAATATCGTAGAAATAGACAATAATATCGGCCACTGCGCGTCTTTTCTAAAATGACGTCTTGCATATGACTCATAGAAATAGTAGATAGACTAGATCTCATCTAGAGATCTAGATGAGTAGATCTCTGACCTAGTAAGCAAATCCACGAACAGAAATAGTAGAAATTGATAAGAAATAGTAGATAGACTAGCTAGAATCAAACTTTCTTTTATTCTAATTGATTTTATTGTATAAGATATTATTGTCTATTAAAAAGACAATAATATCGGCCACTGCGCGTCTTTTCTAAAATGACGTCTTGCATATGACACTTGCTTACTAGATTCATAGCTAAAAAATTTTATTTTTTTTTCTAATGACTTTAAAAGTCATTTATTAAACGGAGTCATATGCAAGACGTCATTTTAGAAAAGACGCGCAGTGGCCGATATTATTGTCTATTTCTACCGATATTATATTCTTGCATATGACTCATAGAAATAGTAGATAGACTAGCTAGAATCAAACTTTCACTGCTGAATCTATTAAAAGTTTTATTGATTCTAGCTAGTCTATCTACTATTGATTCTAGCTGGTCTAGAATCAATAGTAAGTTTTTAAAATCAATTAGAATACAAGAAAGTTTAATAAAACTCATAGAAATAAAATTTTATAAAACTTTGATTCTGGACATTTTCCTCTAGGCCTCTAGGTGGCCGATATTCAAATAGATTTAATAGATTCAGCAGTGAAAGTTTGATTCTAGATTCAAATAGATTTCTAAAATGACGTCTTGCATATGACTCATAGAAATAGTAGATAGACTAGCTAGAATCAAACTTTCACTGCTGAATCTATTAAAAGTTTTAATAGATTCTAAAATGACGTCTTGCATATGACTCATCGACAACTTATTATCTCTATCTATTCTATTCTATCTATCTACTCTAAGTATTCTTAGAAGCTCATTAAACTTTCACTGCTGAATCTATTAAAAGTTTTGAATCATTAAGAATTAAAAGTTTTGAATCTATTAAAACTTTTAATAGATTCAACAGTGAAAGTTTGATTCTAGCTAGTCTATCTACTATTTCTATGAGTCATATGCAAGACGTCATTTTAGAAAAGACGCGCAGTGGCCGATATTATTGTCTATTTCTACCGATATTATATTCTTTCATATGACTCATAGAAATAGAACTACAATATTTTACTACAAAGACTCATAGAAATAGTAGATAGACTAGCTAGAATCAAACTTTCACTGTTTCTAGTGAAGGCTTGCGGCCTTGTGCAAAATATTTTCCTCTAGGCCTCTAGGTGGCCGATATTCAAATAGATTTAATAGATTCAGCAGTGAAAGTTTGATTCTAGCTAGTCTATCTACTATTTCTATGAGTCATATGCAAGTCCTTGTGCAAAATATTTTGATTCTAGCTAGTCTATCTACTATTTCTATGAGTTTTATTTGTCTATTCTAGCTAGTCTATCTACTATTTATGTTATGAATGAAATGAAAGGTCTTGCATACAAGAGTAGATAGATTTATTAAACGGAGTAGAAATAGAAATAGACAATAATATCGGCCACTGCGCGTCTTTTCTAAAATGACGTCTTGCATATGACTCATAGAAATAGAAGATAGACTAGCTAGAATAGACAAATAAAACTCATAGAAATAGTAGATAGACTAGCTAGAATCAAACTATCTACTATTCCGATATACAAGATATTATTGTCTATTAAATAGACAATAATATCGGCCACTGCGCGTCTTTTCTAAAATGACGTCTTGCATATGACTCATAGAAATAGTAGATAGACTAGCTAGAATCAAACTTTCTTGTATTCTAATTAATTTTAAAAACTTACTATTGATTCTAGACCAGCTAGAATCAATAGTAGATAGACTAGCTAGAATCAATTAAACCTTTAATAGATTCTTCAGTGAAAGTTTGATTCTATTTCTATGAGTCATACGCATATTCTCATATGCAAGTCCTTGTGCAAAATATTTTGATTCTAGCTAGTCTATCTACTATTTCTATGAGTCATATACAAGACGTCATTTTAGAAAAGACTTTTTCACTATTCAATAAATAGATTCAAATCTATTTGAATCTAGAATCAAACTTTCTGTTTGATTCTAATAGAATCAATAGAATAGCACTAGTTCGTATGTGACGTCTTGCATATGGTTCTAGAATTCTAATCTATTGATTCTAGACCAGCTAGAATCAATAGTAGATAGACTAGCAAGAATCAATAAAACTTTTAATAGATTCAGCAGTGAAAGTTTGATTCTATTTCTATGAGTCATACGCATATTCTCATATGCAAGTCCATAACTCTGACCTAGTAAGCAAATCCACGAACACCGCCCCGTTTAATAAAACTTCAATAAAACTTTTAATAGATTCAGCAGTGAAAGTTTGATTCTAGCTAGTCCATCTACTATTTCTATGAGTCATATGCAAGACAATAATATCGTAGAAATAGACAATAATATCGGCCACTGCACCTCTTTTCTAAAATGACGTCTTGCATATGACTCATAGAAATAGTAGATAGACTAGATCTCATCTAGAGATCTAGATGAGTAGATCTCTGACCTAGTAAGCAAATCCACGAACAGAAATAGTAGAAATTGATAAGAAATAGTAGATAGACTAGCTAGAATCAAACTTTCTTGTATTCTAATTGATTTTATTGTATAAGATATTATTGTCTATTAAAAAGACAATAATATCGGCCACTGCGCGTCTTTTCTAAAATGACGTCTTGCATATGACTCTTGCTTACTAGATTCATAGCTGAAAAAATTTTATTTTTTTTTTTCTAATGACTTTAAAAATCATTTATTAAAAGGAGTCATATGCAAGACGTCATTTTAGAAAAGACGCGCAGTGGCCGATATTATTGTCTATTTCTACCGATATTATATTCTTGCATATGACTCATAGAAATAGTAGACAGACTAGCTAGAATCAAACTTTCACTGCTGAATCTATTAAAAGTTTTATTGATTCTAGCTAGTCTATCTACTATTGATTCTAGCTGGTCTAGAATCAATAGTAATTTTTTAAAATCAATTAGAATACAAGAAAATTTAATAAAACTCATAGAAATAAAATTTTATAAAACTTTGATTCTGGACATTTTCCTCTAGGCCTCTAGGTGGCCGATATTCAAATAGATTTAATAGATTCAGCAGTGAAAGTTTGATTCTAGATTCAAATAGATTTCTAAAATGACGTCTTGCATATGACTCATAGAAATAGTAGATAGACTAGCTAGAATCAAACTTTCACTGCTGAATCTATTAAAAGTTTTAATAGATTCAAAAATGACGTCTTGCATATGACTCATAGAAAACTTATTATCTCTATCTATTCTATTCTATCTATCTACTCTAAGTATTCTTAGAAACTTATCAAACTTTCACTGCTGAATCTATTAAAAGTTTTGAATCATTAAGAATTAAAAGTTTTGAATCTATTAAAACTTTTAATAGATTCAGCAGTGAAAGTTTGATTCTAGCTAGTCTATCTACTATTTCTATGAGTCATATGCAAGACGTCATTTTAGAAAAGACGCGCAGTGGCCGATATTATTGTCTATTTCTACCGATATTATATTCTTTCATATGACTCATAGAAATAGTACTACAATATTTTACTACAAAGACTCATAGAAATAGTAGATAGACTAGCTAGAATCAAACTTTCACTGTTTCTAGTGAAGGCTTGCGGCCTTGTGCTAAATATTTTCCTCTAGGTTTCTAGTTGGCCGATATTCAAATAGATTTAATAGATTCAGCAGTGAAAGTTTGATTCTAGCTAGTCTATCTACTATTTCTATGAGTCATATGCAAGTCCTAGTGCAAAATATTTTGATTCTAGCTAGTCTATCTACTATTTCTATGAGTTTTATTTGTCTATTCTAGCTAGTCTATCTACTATTTATGTTATGAATGAAATGAAAGGTCTTGCATACAAGAGTAGATAGATTTATTAAACGGAGTAGAAATAGAAATAGACAATAATATCGGCCACTGCGCGTCTTTTCTAAAATGACGTCTTGCATATGACTCATAGAAATAGTAGATAAACTAGCTAAAATAGAAAAATAAAACTCATAGAAATAGTAGATAGACTAGCTAGAATAAAACTATCTACTATTCCGAGATACAAGATATTATTGTCTATTAAATAGACAATAATATCGGCCACTGCGCGTCTTTTCTAAAATGACGTCTTGCATATGACTCATAGAAATAGTAGATAGACTAGCTAGAATCAAACTTTCTTGTATTCTAATTGATTTTAAAAACTTACTATTGATTCTAGACCAGCTAGAATCAATAGTAGATAGACTAGCTAGAATCAATAAAACTTTTAATAGATTCAGCAGTGAAAGTTTGATTCTATTTCTATGAGTCATACGCATATTCTCATATACAAGTCCTTGTGCAAAATATTTTGATTCTAGCTAGTCTATCTACTATTTCTATGAGTCATATGCAAGATGTCATTTTAGAAAAGACTTTTTCACTATTCAATAAATAGATTCAAATCTATTTGAATCTAGAATCAAACTTTCTGTTTGATTCTAATAGAATCAATAGAATAGCACTAGTTCGTATGTGACGTCTTGCATATGGTTCTAGAAGTCTAATCTATTGATTCTAGACCAACTAGAATCAATAGTAGATAGACTAGCAAGAATCAATAAAACTTTTAATAGATTCAGCAGTGAAAGTTTGATTCTATTTCTATGAGTCATACGCATATTCTCATATGCAAGTCCATAACTCTGACCTAGTAAGCAAATCCACGAACACCGCCCCGTTTAATAAAACTTCAATAAAACTTTTAATAGATTCAGCAGTGAAAGTTTGATTCTAGCTAGTCTATCTACTATTTCTATGAGTCATATGCAAGACAATAATATCGTAGAAATAGACAATAATATCGGCCACTGCGCGTCTTTTCTAAAATGACGTCTTGCATATGACTCATAGAAATAGTAGATAGACTAGATCTCATCTAGAGATCTAGATGAGTAGATCTCTGACCTAGTAAGCAAATCCACGAACAGAAATAGTAGAAATTGATAAGAAATAGTAGATAGACTAGCTAGAATCAAACTTTCTTGTATTCTAATTGATTTTATTGTATAAGATATTATTGTCTATTAAATAGACAATAATATCGGCCACTGCGCGTCTTTTCTAAAATGACGTCTTGCATATGACTCTTGCTTACTAGATTCATAGCTGAAAAAATTTTATTTTTTTTTCTAATGACTTTAAAAGTCATTTATTAAACAGAGTCATATGCAAGACTTCATTTTAGAAAAGACGCGCAGTGGCCGATATTATTGTCTATTTCTACCGATATTATATTCTTGCATATGACTCATAAAAATAGTAGATAGACTAGCTAGAATCAAACTTTCACTGCTGAATCTATTAAAAGTTTTATTGATTCTAGCTAGTCTATCTACTATTGATTCTAGCTGGTCTAGAATCAATAGTAAGTTTTTAAAATCAATTAGAATACAAGAAAGTTTAATAAAACTCATAGAAATAAAATTTTATAAAACTTTGATTCTGGACATTTTCGTCTAGGCCTCTAGGTGGCCGATATTCAAATAGATTTAATAGATTCAGCAGTGAAAGTTTGATTCTAGATTCAAATAGATTTCTAAAATGACGTCTTGCATATGACTCATAGAAATAGTAGATAGACTAGCTAGAATCAAACTTTCACTGCTGAATCTATTAAAAGTTTTAATAGATTCTAAAATGACGTCTTGCATATGACTCATAGAAAACTTATTATCTCTATCTATTCTATTCTATCTATCTACTCTAAGTATTCTTAGAAACTTATCAAACTTTCACTGCTGAATCTATTAAAAGTTTTGAATCTTTAAGAATTAAAAGTTTTGAATCTATTAAAACTTTTAATAGATTCAGCAGTGAAAGTTTGATTCTAGCTAGTCTATCTACTATTTCTATGAGTCATATGCAAGACGTCATTTTAGAAAAGACTTTTTCACTATTCAATAAATAGATTCAAATCTATTTGAATCTAGAATCAAACTTTCTGTTTGATTCTAATAGAATCAATAGAATAGCACTAGTTCGTATGTGACGTCTTGCATATGGTTCTAGAATTCTAATCTATTGATTCTAGACCAGCTAGAATCAATAGTAGATAGACTAGCAAGAATCAATAAAACTTTTAATAGATTCAGCAGTAAAAGTTTGATTCTAGCTAGTCTATCTACTATTTCTATGAGTCATATGCAAGACGTCATTTTAGAAAAGACGCGCAGCGGCCGATATTATTGTCTATTTCTACCGATATTATATTCTTGCATATGACTCATAGAAATAGTACTACAATATTTTACTACAAAGACTCATAGAAATAGTAGATAGACTAGCTAGAATCAAACTTTCACTGTTTCTAGTGAAGGCTTGCGGCCTTGTGCAAAATATTTTCCTCTAGGCCTCTAGGTGGCCGATATTCAAATAGATTTAATAGATTCAGCAGTGAAAGTTTGATTCTAGCTAGTCTATCTACTATTTCTATGAGTCATATGCAAGTCCTTGTGCAAAATATTTTGATTCTAGCTAGTCTATCTGCTATTTCTATGAGTTTTATTTGTCTATTCTAGCTAGTCTATCTACTATTTATGTTATGAATGAAATGAAAGGTCTTGCATACAAGAGTAGATAGATTTATTAAACGGAGTAGAAATAGAAATAGACAATAATATCGGCCACTGCGCGTCTTTTCTAAAATGACGTCTTGCATATGACTCATAGAAATAGTAGATAGACTAGCTAGAATAGACAAATAAAACTCATAGAAATAGTAGATAGACTAGCTAGAATCAAACTATCTACTATTCCGATATACAAGATATTATTGTCTATTAAATAGACAATAATATCGGCCACTGCGCGTCTTTTCTAAAATGACGTCTTGCATATGACTCATAGAAATAGTAGATAGACTAGCTAGAATCAAACTTTCTTGTATTCTAATTGATTTTAAAAACTTACTATTGATTCTAGACCAGCTAGAATCTATAAATGTTCTATAATGTTCTACTATAATGTTCTACACATCTTTTTAGATCAGCTTTTGGCTCTAAATTCATTTCTGATACTCATTTCGTTACCTGACCAAAAGAAAAATATTTATCAGCAAAAAAAAAAAAAATGGGGAAAAAAACTGTGTCTTTGGGGAAAAAAATCTTACCAGCGTTTTAGTCTATTTGGCTATGTAAACGAAAGGCTTAGAAAAAAAAAAGACTAAACAACAATAAACAGGAATGACGAAACACCTCAGCGCCAAACACCATGAGACAAGGTAGGTTCTAACTTAATGTGTTCAGAAAAAAGCTTTTATCTTATTTTTCAAATATATAAAAATTGCACATCATCAAAATATAGGAACTAGATTTTTCATCATCACAGTTAACTGTTATTCTTCTTCACTAAGTTCTTCTTCTTGAAACTTCGAATTGTTGCACGAGTTTCCCTTACAGGTACGGCAGGCTATAGTACACTCAAGTCCGTTTTTCTTACAGGTACACTTTTCACTATCACAGCCGTCAATACAACACGAGCATTTGATAATTTTCAGCAGCTGAGACGGAGCGGCAGGGAGATCTGTTTTTATTGGCGCAAAAACTTCGTTATCCCGCAGTTTCAATCCCAGGCGTAAAGGGTCTACTGGGTTCCCGAGCCAGATTTGATCTTGGCAGTAGACACGTAGCGAGTGGTACTTCGCTGCTGCCTGAGTCGGTGGCAGTTCTTGTAGATGCACGAAAGTGGTGACAGTGCTCACTTTTCTGTGAAAGATTAGCTTTCTGGCAGTTTCCAGGTTCGAAACATCAGGGCAACCGTACAGTATCAACAATTCTCGCTCTCCTGCTGCCACAATATCGTCAAGCGATGCGAGCTTGTCGCCAAATATACCAGCGCTGTCCCTGAAACTCTTGTTGGAAAGTAGCAGCTGAACGGCTTTGCCCTTTCCTATTCCATAAAGGTGAGAGGTTGTGTCACAACCCAGCACGGCATGACAGAACGGTATCAGATTGCTGACATCTGTTCCTAGCTTCTGCTTCATCTCACTAATATCCCAAGCTGAACTAGTACCGCCAAACTTAGCTTCAGGTGAGAAATATAAACGCCCGGAACGCGAATCTGATCAACTGATCAGAAGAACCAAGATGTCAGTATCATCAGCCACCACGATTGTGTCTGTAAGACTAGCAGCTTCTACGGCTTTTTCTACAATCAGAACGTCGGCGTCTCCTTCCGAGTGGAAAATTTGGAAACCAACGGCTTCAAAATGGTTGCCGAGCAGCTTCAGGAAACGTCCATTGTTTGTCTTACATGAAAGAAACTCTTCTTTCTTCATGCAGAGGGTCATCTCTTCGGTGAAAAAGACTTGGCGGCCAACCATCCCTGCTCGACGTAAATGGGTAGCATCTTTGATTGCTGGACCACCTTCATATCCGTCAAACACAACGATCGCACTAGGGTACCTTGCTTGTACGTAATGGACGTATGAAGCAAAGATGACCTTGAAGGTTGACCCTACCTTCCCTGGAACTCGATGTAGAAGAGAACCACCATCCAAGACGATGTTACACGCAGAAGCAGGTCTTGAGGGTGACTGAGTCTCAATCCCGCAAGCCAGAAAGATCGCTTTTGCAAGCTCTGGCTTATTTGCTTTTCTCATAAGGCCATCGCTTTCGAAAAGAGAAGGAGGAATCGTACAAAGTTCGTACTTGAAGTATTCTTCTCGGAGGTCAGTTCGTTGGGCTACTATTATAAACCGCTGGAAAAGGAGTGCCGGATCTATGTGCGCTACCACAGAGGACCCCGCCTTTTTGGCATTCATTAGGGTCACTTGGTCTTTTTCCTTGAAGACTTGCTCCTTCAAGGTTTTTGCCGTCATCTTACTTAGAATCAACTTTCGAGCCACATCGGCCTCGTCAACATTAACATCTTGGGAAGAAGTTATGCCGTTGGCAATGTTTCTAAGCTGATTGTCACCTCTGAACGGAGAAGATTCTCCGAAGTATCCGACGAGCTTCTGGGTATCGTCGAAGTCACGCTCCTTTCTACTGGAACTCATGTCGTGGTGCTGCTCACTTGTCGAGTAACCAATTTTTGTCAAATTTTGCATCAAGAGGTTGATTTCCAGGCATGCTGGTCTTGACAGAACCCAAATGGCTCTCTGCTGTTCTGTCATCCCACCTCCAGTTGTAAGACCGCCCGATGTTTTCAGACTTCTCATATACTCCTGCTCGATGACAAGATCTGCCGAGAGCCCAGACCAGCGTCGCTCTGATCTTCTAATGGTGTGACCTCCCTGTTCAAATGCTTCGAAGATTGGTGGGTGACTAGTTTGAAGATTAGCCATCTCTTGCTGGTATATCCAGACCGACTTGACATAGAGGTTATGTCCAGATGCTGCTAGAAACGGAAGCATCTCTACTGCAGATTGTAGGTGCAAATCCCACAGGCCTAGTCTCTCGGCACGTATGAACTTAAGCAGTATCCCAACCATGTCAAGATACTGAAACCAGAGCTTTGCAGTTCTCTGAGTCAGCAGGTCTTGGCGTCTCTGCTTGAGAAAGTTTTCAAGTTGCTTGAGCTGGGGATCATGACTGAGATCTTCGGGTGGGAGGTATCCATCCAGTACGTTAGCAAAGACAGTAAACATGTCTAGAGACGTCAGCGTCGCTTGCTCTTCTTCGAGGAGATGAGCATATATGGCCGAGCTCACGAGAATGTGAGCTCGAACAGCTCTAGAAATCGCTTTTCCAGAAAGAATGTGCGGCACTGCACCAGTCGCGTATACCAATTCCAGAACCTCTTTCAGACCAGAACCTTCCATGAGGTGTCCTATGCATCCGATGAAACTCATCATCAAATGAAAACCGCCTAACTTGAGAACAATACTACTCAGCTCATTCGTCGTGTCGGACTTGAGGATCTTCATAGACTTCCACCAGAGTGGCTGGTCAAATGTGAGAACGGGTGTGAATCCGTAGGTTCTGCCTTGCGAAGCTACAAAGCACAAGGTTGAGTAAAGGCAGGATTCGCTGCTAGACGGGAGGTCAATCATGGGCAAAAATAAGACGCTTGCCTTGCTGCGAAGGTTTCCTGTTTCATGATGTATTTGGTTAGAGAAAACTGACTGCATGAATCCATTCCAGCTCGGCCTTGGGACATTCAGGAACCCGGTAGCTAACCAGAGCTGATCGAGTGAGGCATACGGGTCGTTGACATTTTTGCCAGGGATCTTCTCATATTGCACCTTTGAAAGCACTGTCTCACTTAAGCGGTAAGGGTAGATGGGAATTTTTCCTTTTTGGGCTACTTCATCTAATGAAACTTCAACTCTCGGAATGGGCGATCGGCTGTTAATGAGAGGAGACGTGACTGTTGCTAGCAGAGCCATTCCATGGAGAGTGTTTCTTCCGTCCATCGTGCAAACATCGCGATCTGCATTATCAGCTACATGCTGCACAGCATGTGCGGAAATAACTCCTGCAAGGCTAGATTCATCATGGACTGATGCACAGCGTTTAAATTTCTGGACTTCACCATAGGAGGAGCAGAATCCATGGCTGTGTAAAGTGTCAATAAGAAATCTGGACTTGAAATGGTGATCCAGTTGCACTGCTAAGCCTAGTTGCAGTGGACAAATGAGGGCACGCGGGCGAGCTGCTCGAACGATGGAATTGCCAATGGCAAGCACTTTGAAGGAAATATCGGTTCCAACGAATATTTCATCTAAGAACACCATTAGGCTATCAGGTAGAGAGCCTTCCAGCTGTTCTCCAGAAGAAATCCGCTTTGCGGTCATATATGATTCCTTCTGTGCTGGCAGTCCTTTGATATCACTTTTGATAATCTTTGCTGCTGCTCTAATAAGCTTGATTTTCTCACTCTCTTCGTTATCGGTTTTGTCCAAGTAATAAAAATTCTGGAGTATCGCTGATGCTTTTTCTTTGAATGTCACCACGTCAGCCTTACCGTCAATAGTTGCAAATACTAGCTGGTCACTGAAATATTCCAGAAGCTTGCTCTTCAAGTACTTGTTACGGTACGGTTCAAGGTCTATCCCATTCAAAAGCTCTCCCATTTTAACAACAAGTTCACTGACTGTATACTGTTCTTCGTCATTTTCTTTGAAAAAAGTAGCCAGCTTCAAAAACGCCTGATATCTTTCATCGTGACCTGGCCTCCCCCTTTTTGGACGTTTTTTATCTGGCTTAGTATCTTCGAGTATTCCAAAAAGTTCTTGCGTCGCAAATCTGGCTGGAAGAATCGAAACATAGAAGAACAGGCTGCGTGATAAATTGTGTCAACTGCGTGCAGGTCTGACACTGCACATATTCGGCGAAAACGTTATTTGACCAATCATCATCACGGATTTTGCACACTGCCTTTATACTCTCTTCAAAGTCTTTAGTCCGAACCTTGTACCACTCGTGTCCTTTTCTGTGGGTAGTGTGGAGATTTATCCTTGTAGTGCAGAAAAAGCAACACTCTTGGTAGTTGAAACTTGGAGTCCGTGATCGGAGTACCACTTTTTCTGCTTCCGTCTTTTCTTGCAAGGTTCGTCGTCTCTCATTCTCAATTTTCGACAGGTATATTTTGTTTGTGAAAGTCTTTCTGCAAGCAACATGGACTTGGTTCCCTGCCTCGACAGAGATGCTGGTACCTCTCGTTTTGCTAGCTTCATTGATCGCCGTAGCTCCTTTTTCTGCCAGTACCAACGATTCTGAGGTGTCTATTGAACGTTCACAAAGGGGACATAAAACTGCGGTCTCAGCCATCTAAAAAAGAGAACTGGGAATAAGTGAGCTGTCGGTGAATGTTACAACGAAAACCCTCATTCTGAACCAAAAAATTCGTGCTCCTCTTCGAAAAATACCCCGTGATCGTGTGTCGCTTGATTTTTTTTTTTTTTTTTTTTTTACTTCATACAAAAACAAAACATAAAAAAGAATTAAATGATGAAACCTGATGTTTCTGTCTAATAAAAGAGCACAAAAACAATCGTTTCTTAAAAGGGAAACCATCGATAAACTACTTTTCTTTTCACGGTTCCTCATTCTCGGATTCTGGAAATATCTAAAAAATAGGCGCAAAAAACGTGAAAAAAGGGAATTTCGCAACGGGATGGAGATTTAGATTTTTTATATGTTGTAGAGCTCTCTTTTCTGAACTCAGTGGTGCAAAAATAATTTCTGTACCAATTTTTTCCTGGTTCGACCATTTTTTTCCGTATCTTTCCTCTACTATAAGTATTCTTAGAAACTTATCAAACTTTCACTGCTGAATCTATTAAAAGTTTTGAATCTTTAAGAATTAAAAGTTTTGAATCTATTAAAACTTTTAATAGATTCAGCAGTGAAAGTTTGATTCTAGCTAGTCTATCTACTATTTCTATGAGTCATATGCAAGACGTCATTTTAGAAAAGACGCGCAGTGGCCGATATTATTGTCTATTTCTACCGATATTATATTCTTGCATATGACTCATAGAAATAGTACTACAATATTTTACTACAAAGACTCATAGAAATAGTAGATAGACTAGCTAGAATCAAACTTTCACTGTTTCTAGTGAAGGCTTGCGGCCTTGTGCTAAATATTTTCCTCTAGGCCTCTAGGTGGCCGATATTCAAATAGATTTAATAGATTCAGCAGTGAAAGTTTGATTCTAGCTAGTCTATCTACTATTTCTATGAGTCATATGCAAGTCCTTGTGCAAAATATTTTGATTCTAGCTAGTCTATCTACTATTTCTATGAGTTTTATTTGTCTATTCTAGCTAGTTTATCTACTATTTATGTTATGAATGAAATGAAAGGTCTTGCATACAAGAGTAGATAGATTTATTAAACGGAGTAGAAATAGAAATAGACAATAATATCGGCCACTGCGCGTCTTTTCTAAAATGACGTCTTGCATATGACTCATAGAAATAGTAGATAGACTAGCTAGAATAGACAAATAAAACTCATAGAAATAGTAGATAGACTAGCTAGAATCAAACTATCTACTATTCCGATATACAAGATATTATTGTCTATTAAATAGACAATAATATCGGCCACTGCGCGTCTTTTCTAAAATGACGTCTTGCATATGACTCATAGAAATAGTAGATAGACTAACTAGAATCAAACTTTCTTGTATTCTAATTGATTTTAAAAACTTACTATTGATTCTAGACCAGCTAGAATCAATAGTAGATAGACTAGCTAGAATCAATAAAACTTTTAATAGATTCAGCAGTGAAAGTTTGATTCTATTTCTATGAGTCATACGCATATTCTCATATGCAAGTCCTTGTGCAAAATATTTTGATTCTAGCTATTCTATCTACTATTTCTATGAGTCATATGCAAGACGTCATTTTAGAAAAGACTTTTTCACTATTCAATAAATAGATTCAAATCTATTTGAATCTAGAATCAAACTTTCTGTTTGATTCTAATAGAATCAATAGAATAGTACTAGTTCGTATGTGACGTCTTGCATATGGTTCTAGAATTCTAATCTATTGATTCTAGACCAGCTAGAATCAATAGTAGATAGACTAGCAAGAATCAATAAAACTTTTAATAGATTCAGCAGTGAAAGTTTGATTCTAGCTAGTCTATCTACTATTTCTATGAGTCATATGCAAGACGTCATTTTAGAAAAGACGCGCAGCGGCCGATATTATTGTCTATTTCTACCGATATTATATTCTTGCATATGACTCATAGAAATAGTACTACAATATTTTACTACAAAGACTCATAGAAATAGTAGATAGACTAGCTAGAATCAAACTTTCACTGTTTCTAGTTAAGGCTTGCGGCCTTGTGCAAAATATTTTCCTCTAGGCCTCTAGGTGGCCGATATTCAAATAGATTTAATAGATTCAGCAGTGAAAGTTTGATTCTAGCTAGTCTATCTACTATTTCTATGAGTCATATGCAAGTCCTTGTGCAAAATATTTTGATTCTAGCTAGTCTATCTGCTATTTCTATGAGTTTTATTTGTCTATTCTAGCTAGTCTATCTACTATTTATGTTATGAATGAAATGAAAGGTCTTGCATACAAGAGTAGATAGATTTATTAAACGGAGTAGAAATAGAAATAGACAATAATATCGGCCACTGCGCGTCTTTTCTAAAATGACGTCTTGCATATGACTCATAGAAATAGTAGATAGACTAGCTAGAATAGACAAATAAAACTCATAGAAATAGTAGATAGACTAGCTAGAATCAAACTATCTACTATTCCGATATACAAGATATTATTGTCTATTCAATAGACAATAATATCGGCCACTGCGCGTCTTTTCTAAAATGACGTCTTGCATATGACTCATAGAAATAGTAGACAGACTAGCTAGAATCAAACTTTCTTGTATTCTAATTGATTTTAAAAACTTACTATTGATTCTAGACCAGCTAGAATCAATAGTAGATAGACTAGCTAGAATCAATAAAACTTTTAATAGATTCAGCAGTGAAAGTTTGATTCTATTTCTATGAGTCATACGCATATTCTCATATGCAAGTCCTTGTGCAAAATATTTTGATTCTAGCTAGTCTATCCACTATTTCTATGAGTCATATGCAAGACGTCATTTTAGAAAAGACTTTTTCACTATTCAATAAATAGATTCAAATCTATTTGAATCTAGAATCAAACTTTCTGTTTGATTCTAATAGAATCAATAGAATAGCACTAGTTCGTATGTGACGTCTTGCATATGGTTCTAGAATTCTAATCTATTGATTCTAGACCAGCTAGAATCAATAGTAGATAGACTAGCAAGAATCAATAAAACTTTTAATAGATTCAGCAGTGAAAGTTTGATTCTATTTCTATGAGTCATACGCATATTCTCATATGCAAGTCCATAACTCTGACCTAGTAAGCAAATCCACGAACACCGCCCCGTTTAATAAAACTTCACTAAAACTTTTAATAGATTCAGCAGTGAAAGTTTGATTCCAGCTAGTCTATCTACTATTTCTATGAGTCATATGCAAGACAATAATATCGTAGAAATAGACAATAATATCGGCCACTGCGCGTCTTTTCTAAAATGACGTCTTGCATATGACTCATAGAAATAGTAGATAGACTAGATCTCATCTAGAGATCTAGATGAGTAGATATCTGACCTAGTAAGCAAATCCACGAACAGAAATAGTAGAAATTGATAAGAAATAGTAGATAGACTAGCTAGAATCAAACTTTCTTGTATTCTAATTGATTTTATTGTATAAGATATTATTGTCTATTAAATAGACAATAATATCGGCCACTGCTCTTCTTTTCTAAAATGACGTCTTGCATATGACTCTTGCTTACTAGATTCATAGCTGAAAAAATTTTATTTTTTTTTCTAATGACTTTTAAAGTCATTTATTAAACGGAGTCATATGCAAGACGTCATTTTAGAAAAGACGCGCAGTGGCCGATATTATTGTCTATTTCTACCGATATTATATTCTTGCATATGACTCATAGAAATAGTAGATAGACTAGCTAGAATCAAACTTTCACTGCTGAATCTATTAAAAGTTTTATTGATTCTAGCTAGTCTATCTACTATTGATTCTAGCTGGTCTAGAATCAATAGTAAGTTTTTAAAATCAATTAGAAAACAAGAAAGTTTAATAAAACTCATACAAATAAAATTTTATAAAACTTTGATTCTGGACATTTTCCTCTAGGCCTCTAGGTGGCCGATATTCAAATAGATTTAATAGATTCAGCAGTGAAAGTTTGATTCTAGATTCAAATAGATTTCTAAAATGACGTCTTGCATATGACTCATAGAAATAGTAGATAGACTAGCTAGAATCAAACTTTCACTGCTGAATCTATTAAAAGTTTTAATAGATTCTAAAATGACGTCTTGCATATGACTCATAGAAAACTTATTATCTCTATCTATTCTATTCTATCTATCTACTCTAAGTATTCTTAGAAACTTATCAAACTTTCACTGCTGAATCTATTAAAAGTTTTGAATCTTTAAGAATTAAAAGTTTTGAATCTATTAAAACTTTTAATAGATTCAGCAGTGAAAGTTTGATTCTAGCTAGTCTATCTACTATTTCTATGAGTCATATGCAAGACGTCATTTTAGAAAAGACGCGCAGTGGCCGATCTTATTGTCTATTTCTACCGATATTATATTCTTGCATATGACTCATAGAAATAGTACTACAATATTTTACTACAAAGACTCATAGAAATAGTAGATAGACTAGCTAGAATCAAACTTTCACTGTTTCTAGTGAAGGCTTGCGGCCTTGTGCAAAATATTTTCCTCTAGGCCTCTAGGTGGCCGATATTCAAATAGATTTAATAGATTCAGCAGTGAAAGTTTGATTCTAGCTAGTCTATCTACTATTTCTATGAGTCATATGCAAGTCCTTGCGCAAAATATTTTGATTCTAGCTAGTCTATCTACTATTTCTATGAGTTTTATTTGTCTATTCTAGCTAGTCTATCTACTATTTATGTTATGAATGAAATGAAAGGTCTTGCATACACGAGTAGATAGATTTATTAAACGAAGTAGAAATAGAAATAGACAATAATATCGGTCACTGCGCGTCTTTTCTAAAATGACGTCTTGCATATGACTCATAGAAATAGTAGATAGACTAGCTAGAATCAAACTTTCTTGTATTCTAATTGATTTTAAAAACTTACTATTGATTCTAGACCAGCTAGAATCAATAGTAGATAGACTAGCTAGAATCAATAAAACTTTTAATAGATTCAGCAGTGAAAGTTTGATTCTATTTCTATGAGTCATACGCATATTCTCATATGCAAGTCCTTGTGCAAAATATTTTGATTCTAGCTAGTCTATCTACTATTTCTATGAGTCATATGCAAGACGTCATTTTAGAAAAGACTTTTTCACTATTCAATAAATAGATTCAAATCTATTTGAATCTAGAATCAAACTTTCTGTTTGATTCTAATAGAATCAATAGAATAGCACTAGTTCGTATGTGACGTCTTGCATATGGTTCTAGAATTCTAATCTATTGATTCTAGACCAGCTAGAATCAATAGTAGATAGACTAGCAAGAATCAATAAAACTTTTAATAGATTCAGCAGTGAAAGTTTGATTCTATTTCTATGAGTCATACGCATATTCTCATATGCAAGTCCATAACTCTGGCCTAGTAAGCAAATCCACGAACACCGCCCCGTTTAATAAAACTTCACTAAAACTTTTAATAGATTCAGCAGTGAAAGTTTGATTCCAGCTAGTCTATCTACTATTTCTATGAGTCATATGCAAGACAATAATATCGTAGAAATAGACAATAATATCGGCCACTGTGCGTCTTTTCTAAAATGACGTCTTGCATATGACTCATAGAAATAGTAGATAGACTAGATCTCATCTAGAGATCTAGATGAGTAGATATCTGACCTAGTAAGCAAATCCACGAACAGAAATAGTAGAAATTGATAAGAAATAGTAGATAGACTAGCTAGAATCAAACTTTCTTGTATTCTAATTGATTTTATTGTATAAGATATTATTGTCTATTAAATAGACAATAATATCGGCCACTGCGCGTCTTTTCTAAAATGACGTCTTGCATATGACTCTTGCTTACTAGATTCATAGCTGAAAAAATTTTATTTTTTTTTCTAATGACTTTAAAAGTCATTTATTAAACGGAGTCATATGCAAGACGTCATTTTAGAAAAGACGCGCAGTGGCCGATATTATTGTCTATTTCTACCGATATTATATTCTTGCATATGACTCATAGAAATAGTAGATAGACTAGCTAGAATCAAACTTTCACTGCTGAATCTATTAAAAGTTTTATTGATTCTAGCTGGTCTAGAATCAATAGTAAGTTTTTAAAATCAATTAGAACACAAGAAAGTTTAATAAAACTCATACAAATAAAATTTTATAAAACTTTGATTCTGGACATTTTCCTCTAGGCCTCTAGGTGGCCGATATTCAAATAGATTTAATAGATTCAGCAGTGAAAGTTTGATTCTAGATTCAAATAGATTTCTAAAATGACGTCTTGCATATGACTCATAGAAATAGTGGATAGACTAGCTAGAATCAAACTTTCACTGCTGAATCTATTAAAAGTTTTAATAGATTCTAAAATGACGTCTTGCATATGACTCATAGAAAACTTATTATCTCTATCTATTCTATTCTATCTATCTACTCTAAGTATTCTTAGAAACTTATCAAACTTTCACTGCTGAATCTATTAAAAGTTTTGAATCTTTAAGAATTAAAAGTTTTGAATCTATTAAAACTTTTAATAGATTCAGCAGTGAAAGTTTGATTCTAGCTAGTCTATCTACTATTTCTATGAGTCATATGCAAGACGTCATTTTAGAAAAGACGCGCAGTGGCCGATCTTATTGTCTATTTCTACCGATATTATATTCTTGCATATGACTCATAGAAATAGTACTACAATATTTTACTACAAAGACTCATAGAAATAGTAGATAGACTAGCTAGAATCAAACTTTCACTGTTTCTAGTGAAGGCTTGCGGCCTTGTGCAAAATATTTTCCTCTAGGCCTCTAGGTGGCCGATATTCAAATAGATTTAATAGATTCAGCAGTGAAAGTTTGATTCTAGCTAGTCTATCTACTATTTCTATGAGTCATATGCAAGTCCTTGTGCAAAATATTTTGATTCTAGCTAGTCTATCTACTATTTCTATGAGTTTTATTTGTCTATTCTAGCTAGTCTATCTACTATTTATGTTATGAATGAAATGAAAGGTCTTGCATACAAGAGTAGATAGATTTATTAAACGAAGTAGAAATAGAAATAGACAATAATATCGGTCACTGCGCGTCTTTTCTAAAATGACGTCTTGCATATGACTCATAGAAATAGTAGATAGACTAGCTAGAATCAAACTTTCTTGTATTCTAATTGATTTTAAAAACTTACTATTGATTCTAGACCAGCTAGAATCAATAGTAGATAGACTAGCTAGAATCAATAAAACTTTTAATAGATTCAGCAGTGAAAGTTTGATTCTATTTCTATGAGTCATACGCATATTCTCATATGCAAGTCCTTGTGCAAAATATTTTGATTCTAGCTAGTCTATCTACTATTTCTATGAGTCATATGCAAGACGTCATTTTAGAAAAGACTTTTTCACTATTCAATAAATAGATTCAAATCTATTTGAATCTAGAATCAAACTTTCTGTTTGATTCTAATAGAATCAATAGAATAGCACTAGTTCGTATGTGACGTCTTGCATATGGTTCTAGAATTCTAATCTATTGATTCTAGACCAGCTAGAATCAATAGTAGATAGACTAGCAAGAATCAATAAAACTTTTAATAGATTCAGCAGTGAAAGTTTGATTCTATTTCTATGAGTCATACGCATATTCTCATATGCAAGTCCATAACTCTGGCCTAGTAAGCAAATCCACGAACACCGCCCCGTTTAATAAAACTTCACTAAAACTTTTAATAGATTCAGCAGTGAAAGTTTGATTCCAGCTAGTCTATCTACTATTTCTATGAGTCATATGCAAGACAATAATATCGTAGAAATAGACAATAATATCGGCCACTGTGCGTCTTTTCTAAAATGACGTCTTGCATATGACTCATAGAAATAGTAGATAGACTAGATCTCATCTAGAGATCTAGATGAGTAGATATCTGACCTAGTAAGCAAATCCACGAACAGAAATAGTAGAAATTGATAAGAAATAGTAGATAGACTAGCTAGAATCAAACTTTCTTGTATTCTAATTGATTTTATTGTATAAGATATTATTGTCTATTAAATAGACAATAATATCGGCCACTGCGCGTCTTTTCTAAAATGACGTCTTGCATATGACTCTTGCTTACTAGATTCATAGCTGAAAAAATTTTATTTTTTTTTCTAATGACTTTAAAAGTCATTTATTAAACGGAGTCATATGCAAGACGTCATTTTAGAAAAGACGCGCAGTGGCCGATATTATTGTCTATTTCTACCGATATTATATTCTTGCATATGACTCATAGAAATAGTAGATAGACTAGCTAGAATCAAACTTTCACTGCTGAATCTATTAAAAGTTTTATTGATTCTAGCTGGTCTAGAATCAATAGTAAGTTTTTAAAATCAATTAGAACACAAGAAAGTTTAATAAAACTCATACAAATAAAATTTTATAAAACTTTGATTCTGGACATTTTCCTCTAGGCCTCTAGGTGGCCGATATTCAAATAGATTTAATAGATTCAGCAGTGAAAGTTTGATTCTAGATTCAAATAGATTTCTAAAATGACGTCTTGCATATGACTCATAGAAATAGTAGATAGACTAGCTAGAATCAAACTTTCACTGCTGAATCTATTAAAAGTTTTAATAGATTCTAAAATGACGTCTTGCATATGACTCATAGAAAACTTATTATCTCTATCTATTCTATTCTATCTATCTACTCTAAGTATTCTTAGAAACTTATCAAACTTTCACTGCTGAATCTATTAAAAGTTTTGAATCTTTAAGAATTAAAAGTTTTGAATCTATTAAAACTTTTAATAGATTCAGCAGTGAAAGTTTGATTCTAGCTAATCTATCTACTATTTCTATGAGTCATATGCAAGACGTCATTTTAGAAAAGACGCGCAGTGGCCGATCTTATTGTCTATTTCTACCGATATTATATTCTTGCATATGACTCATAGAAATAGTACTACAATATTTTACTACAAAGACTCATAGAAATAGTAGATAGACTAGCTAGAATCAAACTTTCACTGTTTCTAGTGAAGGCTTGCGGCCTTGTGCAAAATATTTTCCTCTAGGCCTCTAGGTGGCCGATATTCAAATAGATTTAATAGATTCAGCAGTGAAAGTTTGATTCTAGCTAGTCTATCTACTATTTCTATGAGTCATATGCAAGTCCTTGTGCAAAATATTTTGATTCTAGCTAGTCTATCTACTATTTCTATGAGTTTTATTTGTCTATTCTAGCTAGTCTATCTACTATTTATGTTATGAATGAAATGAAAGGTCTTGCATACAAGAGTAGATAGATTTATTAAACGAAGTAGAAATAGAAATAGACAATAATATCGGCCACTGCGCGTCTTTTCTAAAATGACGTCTTGCATATGACTCATAGAAATAGTAGATAGACTAGCTAGAATAGACAAATAAAACTCATAGAAATAGTAGATAGACTAGCTAGAATAAAACTATCTACTATTCCGATACACAAGATATTATTGTCTATTAAATAGACAATAATATCTGCCACTGCGCGTCTTTTCTAAAATGACGTCTTGCATATGACTCATAGAAATAGTAGATAGACTAGCTAGAATCAAACTTTCTTGTATTCTAATTGATTTTAAAAACTTACTATTGATTCTAGACCAGCTAGAATCAATAGTAGATAGACTAGCTAGAATCAAACTTTCACTGCTGAATCTATTAAAAGTTTTAATAGATTCTAAAATGACGTCTTGCATATGACTCATAGAAAACTTATTATCTCTATCTATTCTATTCTATCTATCTACTCTAAGTATTCTTAGAAACCTATCAAACTTTCACTGCTGAATCTATTAAAAGTTTTGAATCTTTAAG